>NW_022900936.1:59783101-59799291 GCF_012274545.1 Fukomys damarensis
CGGGCTGCCCGGGCCGGCTCTCCCTTCCCCTGCCGGGGCGCCGACTCCACGCCTGCGGCACTTAGAGCCCTTCCTCCAACTTCCCAAGCTTACAGCGGGCTCCTTGCTCTCTCAGAGAGAGCACTAGGAAATCTTTTTATCTTCAATTTTTATTTTTAATTAGTATATGTTTGCAGAACATAATGATCACATTTCTTCCTGTGTAGTTGATACAAGTACGTGACACATCTTAATTTTTTTTCATTCCCTTCCCCCCACCTCATCTCTTGGAACCCTTTTGCAAAAGATCGGTATGTCCTTATTTCCTTTTATTTTGCTCTTTATTTATATTTTGGGTTTCTAATAAAAGAGAAACCACGCGATATTTAAGCTTGTCTGTTCTGGTTGCTTTTATTTTAAGGAGCCTCCACAAACTTGTTTGGGAGATAATTGCTTCTTTGCATGGCTTGAAGAACAAAAGCAGCAGTCTACCCCAGGGACCTCTGCCGGTAGAAAAGCTGCGAGGGCCAAGCTCAGGGCTCCCTCTTCCGCCTTTCATTAGTTGGCTTGCAAGCTCTTCTCACCTGCAGCAACCTCTCTGGGGGACTGAGACCCGCGTCTTTACACAATGAGTGGGAAGGAAAGAAGAGAAGAAACTGGATTATTTGGAAGTTGTCTTGTGCCTTGAACTTTTCCTTGCCTGGAGGCTGCAAAAAAAAAAAGCGCATTGTACTTCCTCTGGGCGTTTGCGTCCTTTTCTCCAGCAGGGTAAAGAGTGGAAAGAGAGGCTGGAGCAGTAGGCAGGGAGGTTGTCGGCAGGAGAGATCTTTGAAAACTAAACAGAACACCTGGTCATTCATTAGAGGAGAGGAGGGAATGCCCAGTAAGGCGTCAAAGCCAGAAATTCCTATGGAAAACAATGGCCCTTTATTATTGTTACTACGGTATTTTAAGATTCCCGGGCATCTTCATTTTCCACTTTGAAAAGCAGGCTGCAAAGACAATTGCAAATAAGTTTCTATTTTTCAGGAAGGACAGTACCTGATGCAGGTGGGGGGAAAGTGAGATGATTATAGGTGGATGCAGCGGAACTTAGATTTGGTGTGACATTTTCTCATAGCTTGAAAAGCACGGCACCATTATGTATTTGCCATTCCCTCAGTAATATGAGAGCATGGGACAGTCATGATGTTACAGGATGGGCTTTGTCTCTGATTAGAAATGACTTAAGGTCCACATAAGTCAAGACATCAGCCAGAGTGCTTTTATAGATTCTCTGCCCTGGTAGCTAGTGCTATGAAGCAAGGAGGCTTAGGGTGAAGCTTAAAGAAAGACAACACTGCGTTTGCTTGAGAAGAATGTAGAAAGGTGATGGAAGTTAGACCTTTTTTCTCCTGTTTTCTGACCTCATTTTCTTGCTCAAAGAGGTTGAAACCAATTGTGACAGAGGGTAGCAGTGATATGCATATCTTATTTATTTATTTTTAGCAGACTCCCTCTCTTTCTCCAACTAGAGCAGCAGATTTCATTCAGATTTCCTACACAGAATGACGATGTGGCTTTAAAAATTGTCAAATAAGGTGGGTGTTCATTTAGAATCTTTCACCCTTTTACCATAGAGGTGTACTTTTTGCTGACTAGTGAATGATGTGATCCTACTTTCAGAGACAGTTGGAATTAGGTGCTTAATGGATGCTAGTATCTGCCTTCCTGATGAGATGTGTCACTTATCAGTTCATAGGAGCTTGTGAGTAAAGGCATCCTGAACTATAGAGTGAGACATCTCACTGCATAGGAGGCAGGACAACAGACAAGTTTTTGCTTTCAACTTGGTGATCCATTTTGGACTGTCTATCATCTATCTATCTATCTGTCTATCTATCTATCTATCTAATCTATCATCTGTCTATCTGTCCTCTGACAATAGAGACAAAAGTCTATGAAGGAGACTGTCCACTCCAGATGCAGGGAATAGAACATGGGTGATTCCTTGAGTTTCTTTTCTGGGGAAATAGGAAATCGGACCACATATGTGTACATTGGCACACAGGGAAAACTGTGATACTTTGAATGTTTGGATCTTACACACCCTAGCCAACTCTCTTCATGTACAGACAAGCAAGCTGGGGCAAAGAAAAGGAAAGAGACTTCCATAGTTTTCAATCAGGTGGATGTGTTAGGTCTGCAGTCCCATCTTCTGATTATTGATCTAGAACTTTTACTAATTATCTGCTGCTTCTTATTTCTCTAAAAAGGAAGTGTAGATTTCCCAGAACAGGTGTGCTAATTCTGAGAGGTGCGGCCAGCACATTTCACACACTGATGTACAAAGGAGATGCTACTACGCAGATTCTGATTCAGTCAGCTGGGACTGGTTAAGAGTCTGCCCTGCCAGCCTGACCTGTCCTAGGTGCAGATGCTTTGCGTCCCCATGGGAAGCAGGAAGGCTGGAGGCAGCACCTTTCCTCTTTGACTTTCCCTTCACACAGGAGCCCTGAGCTTTAAGAACATTTTGTTCCTCTTGCCAGATCACTGTGCTACCTTCCTTACGCTAGATGGCTTTCATTGCCTTGAACTCACTGACTTGAGATTGTTAGAAACAGTCTCTAGAGACTTGAGCTAGTGGGTGTGATCTTTTGTCTAGTGATGTAGCATCATTTAACTTGACTTCAAAAAACCTTACACATACGCGATTTGCTCAATTCTGATGGTTAAAAAAAGTCTTTTTGTATTGCGGAAGTGTCTTCCCAGCTGCAGCTCCTCTCTCCTTCTGGGAGTATGGCTGGCTGACAAGCTGCTAGCTCACAGGCCTGGCTCCTCCACTGGGGCTCAGCAAGTCTTTGGTGCGTTTCGCCACCAGTCACTCCCATGTGCACTCTGCACGTGATGTCTAGATTCAGGTCTGAGTGTCTCTGTGCATCATCGGGGCTGAGTACTCTTCTATGAGATAACAGGCAAAGGCTATGATAAGGAAGGCAAACTTCTGTGTCACACCTTTCTGGGTTTGCTGATGGTGTCCCTGCCATGGCACAATAAGTTGCTCTGTGGGTTCATTTTCAGTCTTTCTTATTACAATCTATTCTTAAGGAGAAAAAAAGTAAGTCTAGTCCAAAATATCGTACACATTTTCCAGGTATTTATTGAGGTCTTAACATGTGAAACAGAGGTAGAAAATTTGGGCTGTGGAGTCGGGCTTCTGACTGCCAAATCCTAGCTCTACCACATATTAAATACAGAACCTCCCAAGTAGTTTCTCATCAGCAATAATGATACTAACGCAAACCTTGTACATTTTAATTATAATAACGCCTACCTCATACATTTGTCATGAGATTTTGCTGTGCAAAACACTTAGTTCAGTGCCTGGCACACAGTGATAAATAAATATTAGCTTCTATTATTATATTGATAAGACAATACTCTTCCCTTCAAAGAACTTATAGGAAGCAGAGTGTTTGGGAAGTAGCTGCAGGAATAAGTGTAACACAAAAACACATACAACTGAGTGGACATTTAAAAAGTCATGCTCTGCTCCAGAGGTTGCAAAACTATGATGTATAAGCCAGGGAACTTTTAAAAATTGTTTGAATAGTTGAAAGCAAATGAAAAGACCAATATTTTTATGGCACCTTAAAATTCTCTTAAATTTAGATTTTAATATTCACAAATAAAATTCTATCGGCACACTGTCCTACTCATGCATTAAGTATTATCTATAGCTTTTTTCATACCTCCATCATCATGTTGAATAGTTGTAATAGAGACCTTAGGCTTGAAAAACAAAAACACAAAAAGTGTTTACAATTTAGCCCTTTGCAGAAAAATAGTTGCTGACCCCTGCACTGTCCGATGCAGGAAAGCAAGAAAACTGTCTAACCCAGGAGGAGATGGGGCTGGGTGAAGCAGGACTGATGTGGGAGTCTTCGGTAGACACGTGAGACAGAGGTGTGCGAGGAAGCCTGCGCCGCCAGTGAAATCACAGCCCCACAGCCCTGGAGCACAAGCAGTGCGTAGCTTCACATGGCTACCACTCCAGACACACTCACAAGAGATGTGGGAAGGGCAGATTGTGTCTAACTCTTGAGCTTCTCAGATGCTTAACCTTTGCATATCTTCCTAGCTTGATTAGCAATGTGCATTTTGAAAGTCTTTTGAGGAAGGGATATGTTATGATAAACCCATAACTCTGCTTTAACTTAATCTGGTAAAATAAGTAGCATGGAGGACAAACCAAGTGAAAAATGTTTCTCAAATTAAATATTATCATGTCAATTGTCAGTGTCAGTTGAATTGAACCTTAAAATATGGGTGAAATGCTCCAAGTTAGAAATACAAACACTTGATAGAAGGAGACTCTTTGCCTAAGTCCTCCCTGTGCATCTGCTTTAGTGTGGTCATGAGCCATATCTAGTATTGGTATGGTGGTTAAACCTCCTGTTTCTGAGTACTTATCATGGCACAGTCAAATTTTCGCACCCGCTTATCAGAGGCTGCAGAAGTATCAGGCAGCTTTGGTTTTTTTTTTTTTTTTTTCCTTTCAGTTCACTGGACTCTAACATGACTACTAATTGTAAGTTTGGCTTGGGAAGAAGCTAGGGAATTATTCTAGCTAGGAGGGGTTGTCTCAGCTACAGGGAGGGATAGCTATTGGAGTCCCCAGAGATCTTTTTCCTAGTCTTGGGTCTAGTTTTAGCTGACCTGGGAATATGAGGAATTAGCCATTTTGAATGAGTAAATCTGAATTGTGGAAAGAGTGGTGGCATGAACCTAACTTCTCGGAGCTCTAGGGCTCAATAGGGCCTCCAGATTTTCTATATGTGACACACTTGTGAAACCACCCATTTTCTAGAGTTACACTGTGCCAGGCACAGACTTGGTACATTGTGCATCTTTTTGGTTCATGTGATGTCATTTATGAGAAGGTTATGGCTCATCGCATCATTTTCTATACAGCAAGTAGAATGGAAAATAACTTTCATTGACTTCAAGACCCCAGAATCAGGCAAATGTCCCTATTTTATTTAATTCAGCCTAATTGTTCTGCTCAAAGACTGGATTATTAAAAATCCACAGAAGTCAGGTTCATAGGAATTAATTCGGAAGTTGTAAAATTAACTTATACACTTTCAAAGACAGACAAGAAGGAATTTCCTATCATTTATGGTATCATAAACTGCAGTGTTTCTGCAGAATCACAGAGTGGGTGGTATCCGAGAGCTGTGGGTCATACGGGACAGTCACAAAACAGGTAGTGCACTGCACAAAGGATGTATGCGGCATCGATGGTGTGATACTTGGGGGAATGTATCCAAGCTGGTACGGCATCCACAAAATGGTTTTAGACAGATTCCCTACCTGCCTCACTAAAACTGTGAGGAAACCAATAGTTCATTCAAGGAAAGGACAGTGTTAACTTCAAGATTGCGGGCTAGATTTAAATCTTCACATTGAGGAACAAATCACAGAACCCACTCTTTGTCATCTGCTCAATACCTTGCTTCTGAAAGAATGCATGAGTTCTGGTTCATCTGCCTGCCATTCTCATTGAGTGAATAGCCATAATACCTGATCAGGGATCCCCTTCTACTCATCTCTCAGTATTGCTTTCTCTGCCCTTTGATAATTTCTCTCTCCTGCTTTCAGGGTTAAGAGGAAAGCTAGTTTCTGAGCTGTTCTCAACATCTCAAGTGTGAACTGTCCCCACCAAAATTTTCACAAAGAAAATGAGTCACGGCATCACCTGTGGGACAAGGTCAAAATGCCACAGTCCCTGCTTTGAAAATTTCTTTCTACTTTTGTAAAGAGATCTTGTAAGAGGAAGATGAAATGAGAGTGACAGCTCAGATGCCTGGTCCTTTAGACACTCTGAAATATCCCGGCAGTGGCAGGCGCTGGCCGTGACAAAGTCCTGCTCGGAAATGTCCCACCTTCCAGTCTGCTTTTCACCTTCCCTGGAGGCACGATAAAAACTTGTGCACATTAGATCTGTCCTCACCTGATTTCTCGACTTGGCTTACTACAGGCGTTCTACCTTGTACACACCCTTTGCACGTGTTCTGAGTTCAAGTTCCGACTGCAACTTACTAGCTATGTGCTTTTTAGCAAGTTCATTAATGTCCCTGTACCTCTGTCCCTTCTTCTGTAAAATAATAGTATCTAGCACATAACATTACTATTAGTATTAAATTAGTTATTATATAAAAATACATTTCAATAAAATGTTTTGGCATGTATATGTATATATAAAACATAAGTGCTTAGAAGAGGGCTTGATATATAAGCCTATAGATCTTTTTCAATTTGTTATTATTGTATTATCTAAAGGTATTTTGTAATCTTTACCTTTAACATTATTTTGGGATGATAAAATGTTTTAGTGTGTATACCCATGACACTTTCCTCCATGGAGCTATCAAACAGAAAACTATAAAATACTTGTCAAAAATTCACCCTTCCACAGTCTCTAAATAGGAGCAATTTTCAATTCATTTGTGTTATCTTCTTCCAGGTATTTTACAAATATTAAAGAAAATTCTGCATGTTCTGTGTTAGTATCCAATTAGGAGAGCTGAAGAAACTGAATTGCAAAGAAACTAAGTATTTTAACCCTGGACACAATATTATATTTCTTATATTTCTGCAGGGATGAAGCCAGGTTTTAAATTCAAATTGCTTGACTCCAAAGTCATGCCAGAGGCCATTTAATCAATGAGTGCTCATGGCTTATGACCAGGAGGACATGGGATTCCAGAAATTCCAGAATGGGAAGATTAGTAAGCACAATAACAACATGAGCAGCTACCATAAACTTAGATTTAAAATTGTAATTTACTTATTCACCTAGGATCTCTGTGTTTGTCCTTAAATAGTCCAGCTACCTCGGGAAGGTAATCCAGGGTGGGAGCCTGTTCATACTCAGAACTGTAGGTATATGAAAACACTCACTATTTCCACCTGCCCTTTGCCTCTGCTTCCCAGTAAAAATACTCATAGCACAATGTAACATATCTTCTAGAGTCACAGAAGAACAAACTTATTCTTTTTTTTTTTTTTGAGATTTTTCAAGTAGTGTTTTAAAAAGACAATCACTTACCTGGTGACTAGTGTAGAATATCGAGGCATGTGTGAAATTATTGCAGATGGAGAGCAGTGCCCCTGAAAAATTATCTTACCAGCCACCTGAAGTGCACAGGCACACTTTAAAAGCCTATGAATTTTCAAGGAAAACAACCAAGCTCCTCCTTCCAAGTATGTTTTTGTCCCTAATCCCTGCTACATACTCGGGAGAATACCCTTTTTGTAAGTTCAGACGTGCACACCAATTCTGATAATTAAAATATACTCTCAGTCTTAGAGTTACTACTGATGCAAAGATACTTTATTAGTCAGCTTTCTCTTTGCTGAGGCACAGTACCTGACTCACACTATTTAAAGGAGAAGAGATTTAATTTGGCTCAGGGTTTCGGGGAGCTCAGTCCCTAGTCAGCTAGCTTCATGGCAGACGGCCATGGTAATCAAAGATGCTTAGTTCTTGGCAGCCAGGCAGCAGAGGAGGGCATGAGTGCCAGCCAAGAAACTGGCACGAAATCACGCACAACACCCAAAGCCATTCTTCCACGACCCACCCAGCAGCACCCAGAAGTGTGTGCCACCACTTGCTGGGTAGATCCCAAGATCACTCGATTGACTCTGCACTCTAACCACCATAAATTCTGAATGAGTGATGTTAGATTCTTGGGTTGATTTTCTGTTAGGTTCTTTAAATGTAAGTGATTAGAAGCCTAGGTTTAAAACCTATCTTGGCAATTAAGGACCTTTCTCTACCCATTTATTTACTTATTTTGTGAAGGGGATAATACTTACTTTACTTACTTAATCTACTTCATTGTGATTCCTTGAAGAAAAACCTTTAAGTTGCAAGTATTTTATGGGGTAAATACACAAATTCAAGACGTTGTCTTTTAAATTTTTCTTTATTTTTGCAAAGGAAATAAATCCCAAGTTCTTTTCCATCTCTCACAACTAGACTTAATAATAGTATTCATTTTGATATCAGATGATATGTACCTTTACTAGATAGGAGGTTACTGATATTTGGGTAGCATTAAGTATCCTGTGGGGTGGGATTAGACAGAGTAGGAAATCTGAAATTATAATGAACTTTGATTCTCAGATGCTACTAACAGATGCTACTAAGCTAGTTCTTTACAAAATGTCTGGCATTAGCTCATAATGTTTACCAGATATAAATATATATAGTAGCTCTTAAAACTAGCATGTGGAATTGTTTGACTGGATGAGTGAGGGAATATAACTGGATCTGTGTGATAGGTGAAATAGTTGCTAAATGAGTTTTTTTGTGGGACAAAGGGATGTCAGGTAAAGGTCATATATTTTGAAAATGAATAGACTTTATCACTAAGTTTCTGGACTAGAGGGCGTTTGGGGTGGGTAAACTTAGAAAAGGTTGAAAGACAATCAGTTGTTGTATGTCAGTGGGTAGACAAGTAGACAAGTAGAACCTTGACAGTGCAAACAGATCTCCTCCCTTCCTAAGGATAGGAAAGACTTCAGTTGTATATTGTGGCTCACTTTAGACAGTTTTCTGCTTGTGTTTATGAGAAAAGATGGCTAAGCAGAACTGTTAGAGTTAAACAATGGCTTCTCTCTTCCCTGGGAAAGCAATGGCTTCTCTTCCCTGGGATGAATAAAGTAAAATGACCAATTCCTAGTGGCATTTGTCTTATGTTACGTGTTTTATTTAGTACCACAGTGATGCAGGTATGACTACAGAGGGTATTGATGATGACAATGATTGTGATGAGAAACATAATGAACACATGTAATGTGTCAGGAACTGTGCTAAGTACATTAGGTACATTAACTCATTTGGTCTTCACAACCCAGTGGGATTATTCTCTCATTCCTCTGGCTCACAGATAGGACCCTGAAGCTGATTTACTCAAGGGCAAGAGCAGATAAGTGGGAGAGATTGATTTCAAACCTATACCTATCTAACTCCTAGAATGCTCTTATGCCTTAAGAAATATGGGCTATTTTTGTTCTTGTGTGTGGGGGTGTGTTGAGACAGGGTCTCACTATGTAGTTGAGACTAACCTGGAACTCACTATGTAGCCCAGGCAGATCTCGAACTCACAGTAATCCACCTGCCTCAGCCTGCCGAGTGCTGGGATTACAGGAGTACACCACCACGCCCAGCCTAAATATTTCATTGGCCAGAAATTTGAATGATCATCTGACTTTGTTTTTTGGTATCAGGGATTGAACTCAGGCCATTGCACTAGAGAAGCAGGTGGCAGAGCCACTGAGCTCAATCCCCTGCCCTGCGTTCTATTTTAAAAAGCACTGGACAAAGTCAATGATGAGGACCAAGGATGGGCTCTGATGTTTAGAAGTTGGATGATAATGGGTCCTTTCCTAGTCTCTCATTGTCTTCATTATAAAGCAGATCCAGTGATGTGTTCTTTTCATGGTTGTAATGAGGATTAAACTGAACACTAAATACATATACCATTTGTTCATAATAAGTGTAAGAGGATAGAAGCAAATGTTGTAGACAGTTGCTTGATGATGGTCCTCAGCATTCATGACCAGGAGCTTCCCACAGCACAGCAAGGATCTCCTGCCGGTTGGCTGAGCTCTGCTTATTTACATGTTCTTTGGTCACCAGCACAGTGCAACATGTAAATATTTTTCGTAAAGATACCTACAAATACTTTTCAAAGATAACTGTGATGGCCATTTTTTAGTTACTGGGGCTTTAAGAATTGTACAAAACTGACAAGTTTCTTTCTTCAGAACATTTATAGTTTAAGAGAAGATTTAAAAAATAACATGAAAATATATATCAGGTGATTATAAGCATTAGAAGGAAAGTAGTAGATAGAATGTCTATATTTGGGGAAGAATACATGTTGCAGTAGGAAAGAATGGTGTCTATAATTTGTTTATTGAGCCAACTGTATCAAATGCCCACTGACTCAGAAATTAATTTATAAAAAAGGTTTAATTAATAAAAATCCACTAGTTGATATAATAGGAAGACGATAATAATTTAAACCAATTTCTGTAGTATTGCACCTTGTATTCTTTTTTTAAAATTGAATTTATTGGTACATTCTAGGTATACAGTACAGTTACATTCATTACTGGGATCTTGTACCTTTACATGACAGGTCTTGATTCTCATTTTTCCCCCTTGTCCCCACCCTCCCTTCACCCCCTCCTCCCTTCCCTACCTACAAAATTTTAATTCCATTTTTACATTTTCTCACATTTTTTTCCTTTTCCCTTATTCCCCTCCCCCTACCTTTCCCACTGTCCCTACACCTTTAGCCCTTTTCTTCCTATTTCACATTGCTAGTTATCCCATTAGGATCTTGAGTACTATTTTAGTTTTTCACACCAGAGAAACTATCCGTATTTACACATGTGTGACTTATTTATTTCACTTAGGAGTATATCCTCATTCATTTTCCTATGAATGAATCTACTTTCTCATTCTTTATGGCTGAGTAGTATTCCATTTTATAGAAAAACCACATCTTCTTTATCCAGTTTCCAACTAATAGGCAAATGGGCTGTTTCCAAGTTTTAGCTATTACAAACTGTGCTGCTATAAACATAGGTGCGCATATGTCACTGTGATATGATTCTTTTAATTCTTTGGGAAAGATACCCGCACCTTGTATTCTTGAGTGTCCAACAAGAAACATTTTGCAGTGTCTAACCTGGAAAGATGTTTGCTTGATGCTAATTTCCATGGGGTCTGAGTTCATTTCCTGCTGGTCAGCTCCTGGCATCCTCTGCATGAGCTCAGGGTACAGTGTGCTCTCAGGGCCCCTCATCCAGAGAGGATTCACTTCTGGTGGTGGTGCAGGGCCCTGTCTGCTGGTAGGCTGTTTGTCTGTTTGGCCCCAGACGCATGGCTCTCCGCTGTTCTCCCTGTCAGTCCCATTGTGAGCAGAAGCCTCACAGTTCCTCTCGTGATCTGGTCTGTGATGTCATGGTTTTCAGCAGCCCAATGGCCAGTCCTTCACTTCGATTTCCAGCTCAGGAGCCACCACAGGCATAGAGCCCCCTTTGAAAAGCAGAGACTAGTGTCTCCCTTACCTTCCCTGCCCTATTGTCTTTGAGTGTACCCCTTCTATAGGTCATCAACACAAACTTTGGCAGCAGGCAGTGCCCATCTGAGGGCCCTCCCACTGCCCAGATGGAGCCCCTTTCTCTCAGGACTGACTTTGACCCTGGATTCATTTAGTTAGGCAACTTAGATCTATGCCTGACATATACAAAAATGTTCAACACAAATCACTAGGTTTTTTGTTTTAGTTAATCAATAAATGTGTCTTGCCCACTTATTTTGACTCCAGAAATGCAGCCATTTGCTGTATCTTCGTTTAAAGGGGAAAAGAGGCTCCCTCAACTACCGCTCTGCCAGAATCCTAAGACCATTCCTCGCGTCCCACATCCCCTTGGAGAATTTCTCAGCCATCACAGTATATGTTCTCCAACCTTTCCAGTGACTAAGAAAGAACTTTTTCCTGCACTGCAAACCAAAGTTTGAACAAGTTGTGATGATTGTTATCAAAGGCCTAAAAGTTTCATTGCTTCCACCTACATCCTTCTGCTTCCCCATTGCCCTCATGGCTCTTAGACCTTCAGGTCAGACTCAGTGTTGATGGAGCCCTGTACATCCCCTCTGTGAGGACTCATGTCTTAAATAACACAGTTTTCCCTACATCTGCCCAGAAACATGCAAAAATATTTCATCTGAAGAACCGGAGGGGGATGTTCATCCCACTTTCTCTCATTTATAAGAGGCATTTCACTATATTCTTGATCTTTGAGTATGTTCAAAGGAGGTACCAAAATGCCACTGTGAACCATTTTAATACTTAGACATTTTCAGTAAAGTATATTAACAAAGTACTAATAATGTAAAAATATCAATAATGTAAAATAGAGTAAAAATGTACTACAGTTCAACTCAATAAAATATTAGTAAAAAATAGAATGGGACCATAATAAGTACTTATTTTTGCCAGATTTCATATATATATACATATATATATATATATATGTATATATATATATATACATATATATACCACTAATACTTTATTCTGGTATTTTGTAAGCTAAACAGGATTTTGAAAAGCATAAAACCCTATAATGCATAAAAGAAACCATTGCTGAGGATATCACCCACCCTACAATTTTGCTTCTCAAAAATATCTTCTGCTCAATAAATAGGCTCAATAAATTTTGGTTTACTAAAGAGGTTCTTAGGATGAAGAACTAGTACATCAATGATTTGTAAGTTATTTAAAAACCAATCATTCACAAATGTGAAGTATTATAACAGTACTATTTATAGCTGGCAGAAGCAGATACTAGTCTTAGTGGGTTTTTTTCTTCAAAAATTGAGGTGTCCTGTGACCATTGGAAATGTTAAATGCATTGAACTGTTCTGTAAAAATGGTATTATTTTTAGTTCTTCAAGCTAGGCATTCGTGGAAACTTACGCACCCTTCCCCTCACTAACATTGGTGTCTGCTTAGCACAGACATTCAGTATGGTTAAGTGAATGAGTGAATGACACTGCTGTCGTGGTGCTTTATAGATTATCTGCTACAAGAAACTCCAAGCTGTTCGAGGTCAATGAAACAAAATCACTGGACTTGGGGTCAGTTGTACTTGGAGAAAATGACTTGATTTCAAAAATGAACCAGACCACTGACCCACTCACTCTATGAATTTATGCAAATAGCTTAATTTTTCAGAGCCATGGCTTCCTCTTTTAGAAATGGAAAATATTTAGCTGAATGTACTGAATGATTCTTGGTTCCTCTGAGCTCAAATATTCTTTGTCTTAAGTAAATTAGCATATTTTATATTTCATATGTTGAAAAAATTCTAAGCAGCCTGACACCTTGGGGCTAACCCAGCATTTATTTGATTCTTTCCTCCTCCCTCAACAAAATATCTCAGTCTACTTATCTAAGTGGCGAGAAGGACTTTTACGAGAAAATGACCTGTAGTTTAAGCCAGTTTAAAAGAACTAGTTACAAAACAAAACAAAGGCATATATACCCAATCCAGCACTGTCTAGTTTGAAACGTAAACTTTACACTTGTCTTCTATCATCCCCTTTCCGTTCCCTTCCTTTCCTCCCTTGTTCACCCCCTTTTCTATTTTTCCCTTTATTTGGAAAGTCTTTCGAGTACTGGTTGTCTTTCTTCAGACAAACCCTGTTATCTAGTTTTCCTGAATCTCTATGGTGTTAAGAGGTCCAGCAATTCCTCCAGGATAAAGTCCATGCCTGTGAAGTTCTTTGACTATGCCTTTGAGCACATCTACCTGGTAAACTATCTGGCTCTTGTGTCACTGACTTTCTTTCTCTTGACTCTGGTCTTTCCTTGTTCTCTTGCCTCTTACCCCCCTTTTCCCTTCTACACCCCTTTACTCCTGGATTGTTCACATGAGGTTGTTCCCACAATCTAGGCATCTGAATCTAGTCTGAGCCTTTCCAGACAGTCTTTTTAACATAGATGTTGAATAGAGAAGTTTAAATTCTGGTCATTGGAAATGTTGAAGTAGAAGATGCTCTGTGAAATTAGAGAGAGAGAGAGAGAGAGAGAGAGAGAGAGAGAGAGGTTATTTACTCTTGTCATCTTTATAACCTATAAAACTTCAGCTTTCTAATTTTTGTTTTCCAACTTTTTAAAGAGTTTTATTCTATATGCTTTGCTTTCTGAAAGGGAAATCGGGGTCCTAAAGTGATAGTTTTCTTGAGTCACAGGGGTGTCTTTCCTGCACACTTGCCCACTCTGATCCATTTTCTTTTCTTTCATAAGAAGCAACATTCATATTAAAGACCTGCTTGGCATCAGGGTCCAAGTACAGCTGTCATATCATATAAGAAAAATGCCTCATTCAGAAAATCAATACTGAGTAAAATAAATAACAACATCTTGGCTCTGTGCTCCATTCACAACTGTTAATTTTACAGGGTTATGATTCCATCTCTGAGTGGAGAGCTCCTGGCAGGGGCAGCTGCTCCCATGCCCGAAATTGTGCTGTGCACATCCCAGTTGGAGTCATCAAGAACAGCAGGTTTCGGGGGTGGGGGTTGGGGGTTGGGGGGGAGAGCAGTTGCAGTACCGCGCTGGGAGTCTGAAACAGATTGGCCCTTTCCAAAGTGCTTTTCAGAAAGGCTTATCTTGAAGTTTGCTAAGAAAATTGTCAATCCTGCTTTTATTTTCTTGTCTATCTTGCTTTTATAACTATATTTATGTATCCATGGGCATGGTAATGGACGTAAGCAATGGCAGGTCTGTGTGCTTGTCCAAAGAATGTCAAATAGAACTATATTATGATTAGCAGAATCTGGGTCACTGGGGCAGGGCTGGTATGACAGGTGGAAAACAGACTGTGTGTTGGCAGCTGTGGCTTGCCTCTGAAACGGGAGCAAGGCCAAGGTCAAGGACACGGGCAGCTTTGGACTATATGCATAGGACATGGTACATGACAAATACTCTTTTATTAATGGGCTTTTGAAGAAAGTTATTGCATTGCTCCCTTGTCACTGTTATGTATTTCCCAGTTCTAGAACAGTACTCACAAACATGAACAAAAGTTAAATGCTCAAAAGTTGCAAGAAAGGAATGGAGACCCTCAGTAGTGAGTTGGAGCACACCCTGCTGAACAATAGAACTGTCTAGAATTTTCTGTACTTGCCTATTTCTTATAGCTCTATCTTGTAATTTGATTTCCATGGGGATAAATGCCACTTGCAGCACGTATGAAGTTGTAAATATTGCTTTCAAGAACTGAAAATATTGTCTTCTCATCTCTTGTCTTTAGTACCAGGATCACTTAATTGATAATAAAAAACTAATGTTAGGTTTAAATTGCTTTGGAAATAATAAATTTAATTTAGTCACTACACACCACTTTTTGAAAATAGCATATTTTACTTTTCATAAAAGACTCTATTTCTATGAAAATAGAATAATGAGAATTTTTATTGTCCCAGGTGTAATGACCTGATATGCTTCTTATTGATGTTGGCCCACACTTAGGAGGAAGTTAGACACCATTTTATGACCAGCATTCTGAGTTGTCAATTTCTGTACACATTCCTCAAAGCAGCGGAATTCATTTAGATTTTGTCAACAAATGACCATATTTTTCTTGAATATATTAATTTCTTTACTAATTTTGAAATGTTAGGGGAGAATGTAGACTTTTGCATAATATTTTTTAAATTACAAAGATTTACAGAGTTCCCACAAATCCTCACAACACGGTATCATTCAGAATGCTTTAAAGCCTAGGACACATTGAATGGCAACGATACCTCTTTTTTTGTCATTGTTCTTAGATTTTAGATATACATGATGATCACATTCATCTTGGGGAATTTGTACTTTACATGATATGTCTTGTTTCTTTCTTTTTTTTTTCCCCCATTTCCCTTCCCTCCCTTCAACCCCTCTTCCTCTTCTTATTTACAAAAGTTTGTTTCCATTTCTTTCTTCTATTCTCTTTTTCTTTTTTCCTTGTTCCTTCATCTTTTAAAAAGGATGGCTAAAATCAGGCAGTGGAGTAACTGAGTTAGGGAAAGGAAATACATACGAAACAGAACTAGTGACTGTGGAATGTCAGAAAGACCATCGTTTTCCCTATAGAAAACCATGGGAAAGATGTCAGGCTTGATTTGAACTTTCAGGGCGTTGTGGATTCCTAACTCCAAGTAAGGTGCCTCGCACCTAATAAATTGCTCAATAAGTATTGTTGAATGCTGTGATGTGAAGGAAAAGAGCACCAAGAGAGCTTTCCTTTTTGTCCCTCTTTTCTCCACAAGGTTGAAAAAAATGACGAGGACCAAAAGATTGAACAAGATGGCATCAAACCCGAAGATAAAGCTCATAAAGCCGCGACCAAAATTCAGGCGAGCTTCCGTGGACACATAACGAGGAAAAAGCTCAAAGGAGAGAAGAAGGACGAGGCCCAGGCTGCCGAGGCCGAAGCGCAGGAAAAGAAGGAAGACGCCCCTGTAGCTGACGGAGTGGCCAAGAAGGAGGGAGAAGGGCCCGCGACCACCGAGGCCGCCCAGGGCGCTGGTCCCAAGCCCGAGGAGCCGGGCAAGGCCGGGGACGCCGCCTCGGAGGAGAAGAAGGGCG
>NW_022900936.1:59799483-59804549 GCF_012274545.1 Fukomys damarensis
AGGATGCTGCCGCCAAGGCGACCGCCCAGCCTCCCACGGAGACCGCGGAGAGCAGCCGAGCCGAAGGGAAGCTAGGTGAGCGCCTGCGGGAGGGCGGGGTGCAGGGGCAGAGGGGCCCCCAGGGAGAGGGCACTTCCGAATGGTATTTCTGGGAAATCGAGAGGACAACCCCAGGCTGGAGAAACGCGGGTGTAGCAGCCAGTATTATAGAGATCTGGCCATCATCTTTACTGAATTGCTATCAACAATCGAGCTAGATGATCCTGATTCAAAGAAAATATTCTTATGCCTACAGACTTAGTTTAGTAAGCAATTACTACATGTATCTTACCTGTCAGAATTGGCTCATGTGATTATTTGCCTCTAAGAAAAACTTGGTATAAATACAGGCAACTCTTTCTTGATCCAGATAATCTAGTGAGTGAATTGCTGGCAGCCAAAACCCAATCTCAGGTCACCTTCCCCTATTCTACAATATGTTTCTGGGTATTCCACCCTCATTTGGTGAGTAGTATGTGTTTGTGTGTGTATTCTCAGGGACACCAAGTAAGGTCAAGCATAATTAGGAAAGTAAGTTTGTTGATTTGCCAAAAGGCATGAGAAAAAAACTCCAAATATGCATATTGAAGTTAAACATAGATTGTCATTTTATTATTGAAGACACTATTTTCTTTCACGTGCATACATAATTAAGGGCTGGCTATAATTACATAAAGGTACTGGATTCTCTTTGGTTTGGAGCTCTAACTCAAGTTAAGAGTATTTTCACTATTACTGACCCAAATGCCTGTGCAGAATTTGGAATAGAACATGCTGGGAGCAAGAAAAATTTAACAGACTCTCACTGCTAGAGATGAGGTTCTTCTCTGACCCCAGTACATGCACAGTGATGAAGGCCAACAGCTTCGAGGTCTTTCTCTGATCTAGTATGGCTCAGGGATGCCTTCTAAATCCGGAGACCCTTCAAGTTGCTTCTGTGCCAATTTAAAAGTCGGGGTTTACTTAGACCTTTAGAACCCCGTAGATTTGACCCACACTATGTATATGGGTCCAAACACAGACTGTCACACCATGAGCTGGGAGATGGCCTACTTCATGAGAGTGGTCTGGGGTGTACTCTAGCATCTCCCCATCAGACTGGGAAGTTGATCATGGAGCGTTTAGCAACACATGGCTCTCCAGTCAGCTATTACAGGACGGCAGATGATTATCCTAGACGTGTTCAGGCATACTGCTCCATTTTATCCTTAAAATTCTGAGTAAGAATTTACATTACACTATGGTTGTTATTAGCATGCTTTCACACGGCAGCTCCACAAAAATCACGTTTTGTTCTATCAGTGACCTTATTTAAGATATTTATTGTGACTACAAACCTGCCCCAGGGGGGTGAACTTGATGTTAAGATGGGAATTTTCCCCAGGAAAAGTAATGTATGTGGTAAAGACTGAGGTGTTAGTTTTAATTTATTTAGCAAAACAAATCCTGTTAACTCCTTTTATTTGGGTTTACTGTTCAAACCTCAGATCAGATGTTTGAAAATCACTTTGGAACTAGATGGGACAAACTATGGTGTCATTCTCTAACCCTTGAAATTAATCATGCTTTTAAATACAAACATAATTGATATTGTTCACACCATAATTTTTTAACTGGGATTTCTAAAATTTTTAGTACAGACCCAAAGACATGATGTGACTTTAGGTATACATTCATTATTTAGATTAACATGAAAAAATAACTTCTTGAATTCACGAAAAGTCTAATATATGGTATATTTAAAGAAAATTCCATTTTGCTATTTTTAAAATTATGATTATTAAATACGTTATTAAAGTACTTTATATGGTAAGTGCTCAACAAATGTCAAATGTTAAATAAACAATAATTGGCCAGACTTAATTTGTAGGTAATAGTTTAATCACCCATTCATGTATTTTTCCTGCAACTTTTCTAACTCCATTTATTTAATTAAAAATGTGTCTGGCCACTGAAAGTAAATAGAGGTCATACTCTGTCCTAAACAAATTCCATCTGCAAAACGTCTCCACTGAAAGGATTACATACATTAAAAGGTGATTAGAAGTGGAGGTGAAGTCCTACCCGAAGTTAATCACCTGTGGCGATTTACTTTCTACTTTTTCTCAGCTTTGGATAGGTACTGTCCTCTTGGTTCAGTTTTGATGTGTTGGCTGTAGTTTGTTTCTGGACCTTGTTATCTGTTAGCCTCTCTCATGGTATATGATGAGTGTAAATTGCTCAGTGGTGGTGAACCTCATGGAATGGCAGAAACCAAAGATGACAGGGAGATCTATCACATCATATCAGTCCCAAATTTGCAGAGGTTCTGTACCACGTTTCCTCCATCTCCCATTGAGTTTCATTCTAATCCCGGTTAAAATAGCAGAATTTTCAATTGTGCAGTTCTCTTTGGAAATGGTTGGTTACCGTGACCTTGATTTAGGATTCTGTGGCTATCTAGCGGGGATAGGAGATGAACTAAGAGATTCAGGCTGGGGTGCAGATAAAATAAGTCAAATGAAAGAATACAGAAAAATAGTATTTTGGAGGAAAAGGGTAAAAAAGTTTGGCCTTAATGTGATCACTGATTTATTAGCCATAGAAATGATTTATAAATGTAAAATATTGTATTTCTTTTCTTTTTAAAACTTGATATTATTACTATTATGAGTTTGTTGCTGGTAGATACCACATTAGGACCTTTGAAGTTAGTTAATTTTCCTTCTTTCTTCTTTTAATTCTCTGACTTTATATCCTTCTCCCTGTTTCACCACTCTGCCCACCTAGCTCTCATTATGCTTAAGACCAAAAGTTTTTCATCATATTTCTGATGTGAGCTTCCTTATAGGAATAGGAATGTTCAAAACAGCTATAAAGCACTGCCCCTTTCTTCCATTAGGAGAGAATTTTCAAGCTCCCTCTAAGGACCATGTCCTTGAGTCTCCTGCTCAGCAGTGTGCTCATTTGCTCTCAGAAAACCTGCTATGGTTCTCCCACCCCAGGGTAGCCCATTGATTTTAATACAAGACTTCAGAAATTCTGCTGTAGCCATATTCAGTGAGGCAACATCACTACAATTACCCATCCAGGTGGCTGTCAAACAGTGACACTGACTGGGTGGCTACCACAGGGTAACTGATTGTGCCAGTAAGAAGTGGAATTCAGAGTCGCCCTGTGTATTGACTGTGGCTGAATTTTATTTTCATGGTTTCATTGTAACTTTCAAATTGGGGTCATTGTGTTAGTTACTTTTTTGTTGCTGAGACAAAATGCCCGACACTATTTGGCTTATAGTTCATAGACGTCTCTGTCCATAGTTGACTGGCTCCAAGGCAGAGGTACATGGCAGAGGGGCAACAGTTCATGGCAGTAGAAAACAGCAAAAGTAACAAAGGAGCAGAGGACCTGATAAGCCTTTTCCTGTCCTTTATAGTATATCCAGGCTACCAGGATTAGGGCAATGCCAAACCTATCAGTGGGCTGCTTCAGCCATCAGCCACCCTTAATCCTAGCATTACACCATGAATTAATCACACACTCTAGATTCAGCCACTTCTGAGAAAAGCACGACCTAAGACCACATGCGGCTTTGGAGGGACATCTAGACACAACTACAGCAGCCATTCACAGTGATCTGGAGAAGGGAAGTGTCTATTTGCCATTCTCTGAATAGAAAAATTAACTGCACTCCCCAGCTCTCCCCTTCTTTCTTTCTTATTTCCCTTCCTCTTTCCCTCTTGTTCTCTCTCTCTTTGTTGCCGCCTTCCAGTCTTCTTTCCTTTTCCCTCCCATTTATAGTAATTGTGTTATGCTAGGTATCAGGATCACAAAGTTGAATAAATTACAGTCCTTTGATCTTAGGGATCTTTGGAAGTGGGGTGTGATGAAATTCAAGTAGTAGCATTCAAAATTATTACATTAATGATCCCAGTGAAATTCTGCAAGCTAGTATGGAATACATTAATATGCCAAAATACTTTGAGACAAGCTATGAAAGTGACTATCCTTTGGTGGCCAAGATGAACTTTGATCCATGCTATAAAATAAGTTTTATAAAATATATACTCAGTGGTCAACAATTATTAGCAAAAAGAACAGATACAACACTTAACAATTTCCAGAATGATAATTCTGTATAAGAAAATGAAGTACCTAGCCCAATCTCTGGATTTACAGAAATTCTTTGTTTCCCAGACAATGTTTCCCTAAATCCCAGGGAAACCATCCACTTTTTAGTTCCTTTTCCACCGAGCTGTTAGATTTCCCAAAGATATTTATACTTATTTGGCAGGGTGCCTCATGAGCGGTTTAGATGTGAAATGCGGTTTCCACCACTTCCCAAATTTATACACAGCTCATAAAGAGTGAAAATTTGAGTTGTGAAAGTCCATAAATGCTGTTTATAAAACATGGGCACCTTGTCAGATATTTTGTGGTATGCAGCTTAAATGCCGTTGATTGTTACACTTTTGTGGTGCAATTTTATATTGCTAAAGTAATCATTTTTATTGGCTTTTCTTGACAATGATCCAGTGGCATTTGATAACATTTCCTTTCTATTTTTGCTTTCTGAGGAAAAAGTGTCTGGGTATTCTGCCCAGGGACAATTAAACCTATAGATCTCTAAATTCTTTTCTTACTTTTAGCCCTACAGTTTTTAGCCTTTCAAAGTGTTGTTTTATTTTAATTCTTGCATTTTATCCTTCATTAGCTGAGCTGTTGCAACAATTTCTAATTGTTTTGAGAAAATACCAATCAGGACATTTCTAGGGCATTCTCTGTTTCATATGCTCTGTAACATGTGTAGGAAAAAGGATGTTGGGCTGAAATAAAAAGACTAGGATTCTAATCTCAGTAATTCTGCTGACCAGCTATCAGAGCTTAATCAAGTTGTTACTTCTCTGAGCTGCAGTTGTCTTGTCTTTGAAAGAATAGGCTGAGATATTTGATTGCTGCCTGGGATTTAGCTCAGTGGTTCCATCGCCTGCCTCGGAAGCTCAAGGACCTGAATTCAATTCCCAGTGCCAAAAAAAAAAAAAAAAAAA
>NW_022900936.1:59804691-59823921 GCF_012274545.1 Fukomys damarensis
AAAAAAAAAAAAAAAAAAAAAGTTTATTGCTAAGGTTTTTCTTTTTTTTTTTTTAAGAGTTAAAATAGAACCTCCTACAACAATCATCATTTAATGAACATTTATTAAGTGGCTCTGTATGAAGGGTCATGTGGGAATTATTCCATCTAATCACTGTAACAATCTGTGGTATAAGTAATTTCTCCTTCCCCTTTTGCAGATGAGGAATCTGGAGTTTAGTGATTATAGTACTTAATTCTTGTCAACAGCTAGCAAGTGCTGAACCAGAACCTGAATTCTGACAGTCTCATTGCTGAATCCAGACTCTCATTCGAGGATTACCTTGGAAGAAACACAGAGAAGTGAGATGTTTAAGGACTCTCAACATGGTATTTTACCTAAGAACTCATTTTTATAATTGGATACTGTAGACCCTCGTCTGGGATTATTAGTGATCACACTTAAAGATGAGTATCCAGTAGCTACCATAATTCCCAATTATAGTACCCTCACCATTCCATCACCCCAGAATTTACAGGAATATGAAAGTAGTTTGGAACCTCAGGTTCTCATTTCAAAAATGCTTCATGTGCAGTTTTACTGGACATAAGAGATCGATAAAGATCAATTGAAAATGATTGTTCATAATAGGGGTATTAACTGAATCCATCAAGAACTGTAAATTAAAAATTGAAAACTTCAGATCTTAACTGGATGTAAGTTATTGTATTTTTTGTAGAAAATTCCTACCCTAAGTGTGGCTCATCAGAATTAGTATCATTTTTGCAATCTTATGCAGATCCCCTTACCACTTAGGAAAGTGAATTTTTAAAGGAACTGGTAGTTTATTGTATCTATAACTACAAGATTAAAGAACACATTAAGAAAGATAAACTGGAGAGCAATCTATATTTTTACTTTATTTTTTATTTTTTTGGAGACAGGGTCTTACTATGTAGTTGAGACTGACCTGGAACTCACTATGTAGCCCAGGCTGGTCTCAAACTCACAGTAGTCCTCCTGCCTCAGCCTCCAGAGTGCTGGGATTACAGTATTTTTAATTTAAATGGAAGCAAGCAAAAGGTAAGAGGAAGAAAAGGGTTAAGCTTTAAGAAAGGCAATTGCTGAGGCCTTTTATTCATCCTTCATTACTTACATAAAATTATTATTGTCACAATTAAAGAAGCTAATCAACAGAAAGTCATTCTCTATTTTAAAGTTGTAAAATTTTATTTGACACAAAATGTCAAATGGTATCTGTAAAAAAAAAAAGGAATACTTTTCAGATACTACTACGTATACATAAAGTATTTTTCTCTTTTTCTTTACACACATTTGCACGCACACAATCCCAGAAATACTAAAAAGAGAAAGGGGAAATGAGCAGCAAGAGTTACACAATGAGTCCATTTGGCTAACCAGAGCATCCTACTCAGTCTAATGGACTAGAGAGCTTTGAGTGGTCCTCACACCCATGTTTGTCTTCACAATCATAGCTTCATTGAATAAAGAATGAGAGCTTCCTAGAACCACACATGAGTGGAAAAGAGGAAGAAAAGAAACCAGTAACACTGCTTAAAGCTACAAGAACTCTGCCTTTAAAGGTTGTTCTAGGTTATGAGACTGACAGCATAAAGAGGTGAGGAAGGTTGGGAAGGATTTACAATGTTGGCCATCTTTCTTAATCATGTTTGAATTTTATGTTTAAAAAATAACTGAATTAGGTGCTAAACTTCCTTCCCATTCATAATCAAGAAATTTTGAACTATTACCTTTCTCAAAAGAAGTTTAGCCAGTTTTAGCAAGAAAGCTTGCTCTCTAGGCAAATATTTATTTTTGGATTTAGTGAACTGCCACAGATTGTTTTCACAAGGATGATGAGTAGTATCATACTTTTAATGGATCTGATAAATTATAGGATGCAGATGAACCATAGTTCTGTAGTTTTAGCATAATAAGCTAGACACAAACTGAAATGAAGAGAGGTGAGTTCTTGCTCAGTGTGTATGAATGATATTAGACCAGCATGTCTATACTTTGGGTTTAGTTCAGGTATCTACAAAGTAAATGTGTTTGAGTAGGTCTTCTCTGCCTTCCAGGTCCCAAACATGAGTTCACAGTGGTAGGCCAGAGGGGTGAAGTGTGGGTCATACGGCCTCAGACAGACAACAGTCTTGACTTTGCTATACTCCCTAATTTTCTTATCTATTAGATAATAGGTTTGGAGGGGCTGAAGAAGGTGACAATAGAGAGGTTTGAGTAGAGGGAAAAGGAACGTAGGGTAAGTCAGTCCTAAGAAAGTTTATGGTTATACCAGAGGACAAGAAGACGAAGAAGTTTTCTAGTCTTATCCGCACTGTTGAAAAGGTTGTTTTCACATATGATCAAACTGCTTTACAGTCTAACGAACCGTCTGAGATAGAAAGCCATAGCTATGTTGACCATAATTTGGTGTCAATATTTTCACTGTCCTCCTAGACTTAATTCAGTTTTAACTTACTTTTATACCCACCTTATTTCCCTAAGTAATTAAAGCATGTTTGAAAGTTCATAAAATATTTTTGTGTATAGCACAGGACACATCTGATAAGTTTGTTAAAATTTTGTCTACTAGTAGACTCATTATAAACACTGTATACATTAATACAATGTTCTTTTAATTCTTTTTTAACTTCTATTTACAGTAGTGGAATCTTTGATCATTGGAGAATTGGCTAACAGGCCTAAGCATTTGGAAACATGCTACTGAACATACTGAGAAACATGGCTTAGAGCAGTGGTGGTGAACCTGTGGCACGCGTGTCACAGTAGGCTGTTTGTATCACTGAAGGCTGTAAGAGGTTCACCAGCACTGGCTTAGATGATATTCAAGTTACATATGATTCTCACACTGACTTTCAATCTTCAGATGACAAATGCGTGTGTTTTGGAAGAGTAAGTATTTGTTTGATCATCTCACACTGTTCTGTTAGCAAGGAAGGGAAATTCTAGTTCTTAATGTATAGTCAGGAAGAAAAAGATACACTAGGGAGGCTATTTTTCTTGCATATAAATTGTGCTCATTATAAAGGCTCTTTCCTGGTGGTATATGCACAGGGAAGTAATGGATGATGCTTACTTTTTCTTTTGCCCCAATATGAGTTAGGTAGAATCTCTGATAAATTAGGAAGAGAAA
Source organism: Fukomys damarensis (assembly GCF_012274545.1). NCBI lineage: Eukaryota > Metazoa > Chordata > Mammalia > Rodentia > Bathyergidae > Fukomys > Fukomys damarensis. The sequence continues at coordinate 59,807,846 of NW_022900936.1, forward strand.
CCAGAAACAATTCTCGGAAAATGGTCTGTCTTTTCCCCTTGCATGTTAGATGTGTGTGTCTTTTAGAGAGAGTAGAGGTGAGCCCTACAAACCAAATCTACAGAAAAGTCCCTTTTACCCCAGGATATGAGAAAATGAAGACTATAACTTGGATGTGCATAAGCATTGTATTCATGGCTGTCATATACTCTTCTACACGTATTTAGTGTGTAGAGAGAGGTCTTCCCAAGAATTGAGGCTGTCAGAGAATATCTAGAAAAATAATGAATTTCATATTTTCCTCACCCTTTAGACAAAAAGAGAAGTGGGATTGGCTCTAGGAACATCTTTCCATCTCTTTGAGGGTATGTGGAGAATAATGGCCCTTTTCCTACCATTTGCCTCTACAATAGGATGGGAGAATTAGTAGTTGGGGTTAAAGCTATCTATGATGAATTCATAGTGACTAAAAATTATATTTGTGTTTAGTTTAGTTAAAATGTGACTTCTTGGTGTAGAAGCCCCTTCATCTAAGTCCTGAAGGAAAAAATGCATTTAATAAAAAGGGTAAAGCTGCCTTTAATTTAAATGATCACAAATGATTTTTAAAAATTTTTATTAGAGCATGTTTGCAGTGCATGATGAATTAAATCATATTTCATCAGCAGCTACTTAAAAATTAACCCACAGTAGGAAAAGTAGCTCCACAGTCTGTTTTGTTCACTGCATCTATGACAATGATTTAGAGGTAGGAAGCTGTTAACAAGTATTTGATAAACAAGTTAAAAATGAGTGAAGAATATTGTGCACTTTGTACAAGGCTTTAGAAGACCAGTTTTAAACTCAAAACTTTGGGCAGGCAAATTCTTTAGGTAATTTGAGTGTGACTTTATCCTGATAAGACAAAAATTCAGAACAGAGGATCTCCAAAATCACTATTTCTAGAGGAGTTTGGCAATGCAGATTCTAACAACAAAGGGAGGTACGCGCTAGCTCAGACTAAAAGCTGTGGTGCCATTAACCTTCCTGCTAATTTGGAAGCTGGGTACAGAAGCTTACTGGAAAATCCTGTTGTTGCTCAAGGTCATAAGTCTTCCCTGTGCCTGCCAGAATTCAAATCATCCATGGTTTTGCAGACCAATGTGAGCATTTTGCATTAAGCTTAGGAACATATTGAGAACTAGAGGAAGGCAAGGCTGCTCTTTTCAGAAAGAAGGTGATTAATTTCATTCCAGCCCCATGAGTGACCTGTGCTTGGCTCTTGCCAATGTGTGACAGGTACACCCAGGGGAAGAATAATCTGCCAGATCTGTTGGCTCCTTTCCTTTATCTGACACATTTAAGTAATCTTTTCAAAGTGTGTATGAGTCTACTGAACCTGCTGCTGGCCCTCTAGAGGATGCAATGTTAGTGCCTTCCCAAGTCAAGACTGTTGGGACAGAGACCAGAACACAGGCTCTACCACTTCTGTTGCTTATTATGCACAACCAGTGAGCTGTTCGGGATACAGACCTCAAGAGAATGGCAAATTAAGCAGATTATTCCCCACACATAAACTGCAATTCAAGGTAATCCTCAAGTATTTGATAAAAAGAGTCTCACTTTGTAAAGCATTCTAATATAAAGAGTTAAGAAAGCCCAGACTTTGGGCAACGTGGATGCAGCATGTACCCCCATTGATGTAATTTTATCTTTTTCAAGAAAAAGTGGCAGTGGAAGAGTTTTCTTTTCTTCCTTTCTTCTCTTTTAACTTATGATTTAAATATCACCACGTTCATAGAAGAACCTGACATCTTTTTACTCTTGCCCTGGGTTCATTTTAATGATGATCTGGCTATTTTCTCAGATGTGTATGATTATCATACATATAATGTAGAAAAGAAACAAGCCACCAAAACATAAATTATTCGTGAGGATTTTGTCACACATCTGCGGTGATATACTGGTAAACTGGGCCTCCAAAGCACAAAACTCAAGAGGTCAATCTCAGGACGTTGGTGCATTGCCACTGAGCAGTTGGGAAGACAGGTTAACCACTTTCTCTTAATAGCCAATGTCAGTCAGCACCAGCATATCTCAAATCGATATATTTAAACAATTTAATTGATTTTACTTTGGGTAACTCTAGGGTACTAGAACAGTAGCAACTCCTAAAGAATGTTTCAGTATAGAAGCAGACAAATATCCATTTATAAAAAGACTTAATAGTGTACATCTCTACGTGCTGTCATGAGAACTAGTCTTCACATTTGCATTTTATTTCTGTAAGGTAAAATTTAGAATTGTAGCTGGTATTCAGCTAGAAATATAATAGCTCCTGAAGGGATGGGTACATTGTCCTCAAAAGTATGACCTAAGCTGCATCTTTTGAATAAACTGAGATTAAGTCAGAGACAGATTCAGGGTTCAGATGAATTGCAGCCACTACTAGCTTTTCTGCCCTCTAATATGTGGAGAGAGGTACCTCTTTCCTCCTCTCAGACTAATTGTAGTGCTAGAAGGAAGAATGTAAAATAACATATTCACGGAGTGTAGGGTAAAATTTGTGAGTAATTATTAAAGGCAGAAGTCATATTCCAAGTTGTTATCCTGGGTACCATTTATTAGAATGAGTTTTAAAATATACACACTAAGCCCCAAAGCAGAGCTGTTGTAGCTGAGGATGGTAGGGGAATTGAAGTTGGCTAGAGATGGACAGAACCTTCTTCCCCTTTGCTTTTATCCCTTTGCTCCAAGTGAATCATCTGCGCTCTCTGAAGTATATCTTGAAAAACACAAATTTAAGAACTTTCTCTGCTACTATCTATGTGTTGCCAGAAAAATGGTCAGTGTGACTATGTCCCATAAGTGATCTTCACAATGAGTATGGGTAACTAGTCACGCTGGTCGTAGAGTGGATTGTTTGTATTATTTAGAGGATCAACACAAATCAACCCATAATATATTCCTATTGTTTACTCACAGAAAGTGTTGGTCATAGTTATCTCTAAGGATTGTATTAAGCGGTAAGACAATGTTCTATTTTATTTCCATTCCAAAAGTTTTAAAGCCATGCAACATTTATCTTCTAAATGGTGTTCTACAAATAATACAACCATAAGTAATTTACTTTCTGTTTTCCTATTTTGAAACCCCACAATTTGAATTGGGTTTTTTGGGGCCTTCAGTTCAGGGGAGTAGCACCTCAGAGTGGCTTCTGGGAACCAGACAGTTTTATAAAGACCTGGTTAGCAAGGATCTGTATCCTCTACCATCCTACAATCCCCCACTAAACTATTTCTGGATCTTGGTAAAACTTTGAAATTTTAACCAATAATAATTAAGATTACTATTCTTAAGTCCAGATCTTGAATTCTGGACTGACTAAATTGCATTAAACATAATTTTGAATACCTCTTTGCATGCATCCATCCACTCCGTACTTAGGTTGAACTGTTTGTTTTAAAAACAGGCGATCTTTCAAGACATTGTATAGAAATTATTCAGGTTCTAAGAATTTGCTTATAGTGCAAATCAGGAACAGTTGGAATTTAGGTGACCCAACAGGGTTACTAATCACACCAGACAAAATTGTTATATCTGTGGTTTCTAGAACTTCTTAATAAAGCATAGCCTAATGATGCAATAATATTTTTAATTATCTTCCAACTTGCAACATACTTGTATAAACACAGCATTCTTCTGATTAGAATTACTTAAGAAATTCTAGATAATGTTGAAATAGCCATAAATTTTTTTTTCTGGAAAGTTAAATCCATAAATCAATTTCTAAAATTTTTGCAAGAGATCTATCATCCTTCCTTCTCTCTCTCCAGTCCCAGTGGAAGATAGCTGTTTGTGTCTCTGTCAAAAAGGATGCCCCAAAGGGAAACGCTCTAGATAATGGGGCCAATTGCATTTAACTCCAAGGATTGATTTCCTACATGTCACTTCAGGGACTCAGATCAAAACAGGACAGCACCTTGCTGGGTCAAGAGCATATGTCCAGTTTTAGGTTTAGAGTTTGAGAGCCTTTGGTTTCTTATAATTTTAATAGACTACTCTGAAAACAACTCAACTAAAGCTACAAATTAATACCTGTCTCTACTAATAACCAATATAAAGCCTCCAGTGCCAAATTTTGCAACCAGAATAAAATCAGCATTATTAGCATGGCCTATAAGGCCACTTGTGATCTGACTTCTGCCCATGTTTCAGATCTTATATCTTTCTACTCTGCCTTTCTTCACTCTTCTCTAGCCTTACTAGCTTTCTTTTCTTTTTTATTTTATTTTATTTTTTTTATTTTTGAGACAGGGTCTCACTATGTAGTTGAGACTGACCTGGAACTCACTATGTAGCCCATGCTGGTCTCGGACTCATAGTGATCCTCCTGCCTCAGCCTCCCAAGTGCTGGGATTACAGGCATGTGCCACCAGGCCTGGCCTCACTAGTTTTTTTAATGTCTCTGACTTATTCTGTCACAGGGCATTTACACATGCTTTCTCTCTTGTTCTTCTCATGTCTATGTCTTAGCACTTAGGGCTTCATTTGAGTGCCAGATACTATAGGGAGACTTCCCTGATGTTTGGGTAGAAATATGCCACGCCTTCCAGCCTTACCAGTTCTCCCACATTAGCTAATTCATTTTCCCTGTGGCATTCTTGATGCCTAAAATGACTGTGCTCATCCTTTATTATCACTTCTTGTCAATAGCTTTTCCATTCCTTGAAGGCACGGACTTTCATCCTTTAGCACAGTATCTCCATATAGAGCCTTTATCATGTGGAAGGTGGATATCCACTGGTTAAAGAGTAATATGAATATTGTCTGTGGAGGAGTTTCTTTTTGTAAATAGCTTGAAACAGAAAAAATTATTTCAGTTTTTCAAATTTGAGGTTTCATCAAAATAACAATGACAACCATAATAATAATGAGCTTAGAACTTTTCAGGTAAATGTCGATCTTTGTTGTTTACAGCCCACCCTCTTTAAAAATTATACATCAGAAGCATCCTTTTCATGGACTATTTCTGAATATTTGCCAGGCACCCAGACATTCTGGGTCTGGAAGAGGGTGTTTGACTTAAGAAAATCAGCCAGAATATGGAAATAAGGGTGGATACCCAGAAATAACTAGGAGGAGGTATAGGAGAAAACTGATTAATAAAAAGGGAAAGAAGGGAGAGTAGAATATAGCATAGGAGAAGAAACGTAAAAGAGGACTAGAAATGGAAGGATCAAAGGAAGTAAGTAGAGCAAGAAAGGGAAACATAGAGAATAGAGCATAGGAAAAGGAAGTGGGGACAATAGGGAAAAAGCAGGAGGCCTGGGAGCAGCAGGACCCAAGGGGCAGTGAGGAGCAGAAGGAAGGCTCCGAGCCAGATACCAAGATACACACGGAGAGCACTGCAGCTACAAAACTCCCTGGCCATGGCCAGTGCAAGTTACTGGTATAAGAGAAGATTTTTCTTTTTTTGGTACCAGGGATCAAACTCTGGTCCTTGTGCTTGTGAGGCAGGCGGCGGAACCACTGAGCTACATCCACCGGCCTGTAAAAGATGATTTTTAAGGCATCTTCCGTTCCCAGCACTCACTTGGCTTCACAAACAGAAGGCTTTAAAGGGCTCCTTGGCAAATGGATTTTCTGTCTCTGAGCAAATTTGAGTGGCAGATGGGCCCTGGGTCCCCAAGGAGAGCCCCCCGTCACACAAACACACACACAAACACACACACACACACACACACACACACACACACACACGCTATTCTGCAGTGTGAGTGCTGGGCTCCTGCCTCTGCTCAGTCAGGCAGGAAGGAAGGCCTTAAACTTGATTGTCCCCCTAGTTTAAACGGAGGCCTGTTTGCATACTGATCCATGACCGACTCCAAGGCATGGTTCAGGGGCATTTTTCATTAGAACATTTCCTGGAGAAACAGTCTCAGAAGTGCACATTCTTAAATTCAATTCCAGGTTTCTCACTTCATGGCTTCAATGGTTTGTCTGTAAGATGAAAATAGAGATGCTACCCTCAACCTGTTGTTGTGAGGGTTGAATAATGTAACATCCAAAAAATTATGTGCAGAGTAGGCACTCAATCAACTTCCTTCTACCTTCTCTTCTGAAAATCAGAAATCTTATCTCACTCTCCTTTCCCATATGGGATCCTTTGGCAGATCTTCACATTGGGTATGGTAACAGCAGGGATCATCTATCATCTTCTTACAGGTAAAATAGGGAAGGGGATTCTTTCACCTGGTGAATTGTTTCTTCTTTTCTTTGGTGTACCAAAATAAAGTGTTTTTCAAATAGTATAAAGTACTCATTTTCTGCAAACTAATAGCATGTCATTCAATGCATACTGAAACAGCACACAGAATTGCAGCAGCTGCAGATTCAGCCAAAGCTCTTCTTTGGCTATGGTGTGAAAGAAAGATCACAGGGTCTTGGAACTGGAACAATATATGTTTGAAGCAAAGGCACAAGCAGTGTGCCGCCTCCACACCAGTCCTAAGTCAGCTCAGTATCACTTCCATCGGTGTGAAATGATACCATATTTTTGTGTTGCTGATTTGGTGGTCATTGGCATTAAGCAGACCACATACAGGTGCCTGCTATGGTATTGTATTGAAGATGTAGTAAGTACCTAAAGAAAGTTACAGTTGTTTCTGTTACTTTAAGCGGAAGCTATTGAATATTTTTTGGCTCCTTCTTCCTTGGAACTGCCCCTCTGATTTTACAAAGAAAAGTAATGTGCAAATATGACTTGATTTACGGCCAGCAAGAGAGACACACATAATGATTTACAGTCTCTTCTGGGAGAAAGGGACTATTCTGTTTAACAACATCACCAAGTCCTTATATTCTCAGTAATGATTGAGCCTGGAAATTAGCCAAGGCCACCAGGTACTGATGTTAGGATTAATTTAGGTTTCGTGTAATTGGTCCCTGAGAAACTGCAATCTAGAGATTCAACAGAAAATGTTGGGAATCCTTAAGGGAAATAACTAGTATACTTTCTAGGTAAATACTGGTCACATCTTGGATTTCAATCTTAGAGTCTTGCACCTCCTGAAATTATTTGCAACATGTTGTACCATATGCACATGTGGATGATATTCTCAGGAAAACTTCATTGTCTTTCATCATCAGTTGCTCAGCCAGGATCATTACTCAAAAGGTTCAAAGCACTGTATTTGAATAATCTCCAGAACAGTGATGGTAAACCTTCAGAGCTTTCAATGCATGCAGGCCTCTGTGGCATGTGTGCCTCAGGTTGGCCACCTCTGCTTCAGGAGAAGTCATGTGTGTATGTTCTCAAGGAAAGATAAAACATGTTGCAGAATTCATGTTGCATGTTCTGTCCACATCAGAACAGAGGACATAAGTCAAGTTATCCCAAAGACTGTATTTCCCTGTCATTCATATAATTTGTATTTATTAATGTGTATAATTTCCATAGGGTATTAGGCATTGTGAAGGCTGCAGATGTATAAAAGTATCTGTTGTAATAGAAGTTCTAATCTGGTTGGATAATTTTTTGTAAAGTCCTTAGAAAAAGAAAATAGGGTTTGTCAAGAACAGTGTAAGGAAGTACCTGTTTGCAGGGTGCAGCCTATAATTGCAGACAAGAGCTTCAGAGGCCAGGCTGGTGGGTGATGTCTGAAGAAAAGAAATGAATGTCATTATAGAACAATGGCGACTTTATGTTAGACCTTGAAGTGGTTGGAGGCTTCACAACGAGGGTGGTGGAAGTTTTTGTTCTATTGCATTATTTTTACTCTGAAAATGAGTCTTGTATTTCTACAAAGTCTACGCAAAGAACAACCTATGTTTATTAATTCCGTTCAAAGGTTAGTAATTTTATTTGCTCTGGTGACTAAATACTAATTTGAGTTAGTTTTGATAAATTACCACCCTAAAAATAAAAATTAACTTAGATCAACTTAAAAATAGGGCCCATTCATACCATAATAAGTTGTCCTTGCTCTGTCACATGGCTGTGTCTTTTGCCTGGCGTTCTTTTTGTGTTGTCTTGTTTTAAATTTCGACTTTATTTTTTCTTGCAATTATTAATTTTTAGGAGTATGTGTTAGCAGTACACCATGCTTGCATTCATCGTGCAGAATTCGTAAACGTACCTAACATATCTTAATTCTTTGTACATCCTCCTCTCTCCCTCCTTCCATCTCCTGGTCTGGTTCTCTTCCCATTTGCAAAAAAGATCTAGAGAGCCCTGTTGAAGGCTCCAAGGTTGGAAACGGAATTACTCTGGTGCCCTCTGCTGGAAAGAGACGGGAAGTTCAGCAGGAAACAATGGTACCCTAGTCTTCTCAACGTTCGTTCAACGTAGTCTTTTCAATGTAAGGACTTTTCTGTGATTCTCAGCCCATGGGGAGCCTTCAGGCGGGATTTATTTAGTACAATGAACAGGCCTCCCAGTCAGGTAAGCTCTGACATCATGCCCGAATTCATTAACTAGAAGGAGTAATTGGGTTTTTATTGTAAGAAGGTTGTCAGCTAATTTTTTAAAGTAATTCAGAAAACGACCCCCCACGTTTACTCTGACAGTTTGAGAGGCGGGCGCTCCTTTCAGAGCTCACTGTACTGTGACTCATCGTGGGTGGTGGCTGTCTTGCTACAACCCCTCTTGGGAGGCCAGGGGGAGACACTGAAGCCATTTTTAAACTCTGTTCAATTTTATTTTTAATGGCGAAGATAACACGTTGATATTCGTTGCTGATTTTCTTGGCTCAAATAATCAGAATTAATGCCACGGTGTTAAATTAGATTTAGAGTGTCTATTCGGGTGCTCCTTTAGTTCCCTGCTCAGCTGATTTTTTGCTAGAGGTGAAAAAACATTCAGCTGTAATTAAGAAAGAGAAGTGCCGAGAAGGAAACCAAAAGAGAGAGAAGTTGTGAAATTTCATGTGCGCAAATCGGTGGCAAGCTTCTAAAATAAAATGGTGGGATCTGGAGTGGGGAGGAGAGGGGATGGAATGAAATGGTCTTCATCAACTCTCTACTTTTTTATTTATTCTTTCAAAGATCAATAATAGGGACACGGAGGTCTGCCTTTCGTTTCCATAACAACCTGGCTTATTGAAGCCTGCAGGCTCCACAGATCCCCAATTATCAGCCTTCCAGGGCTTATTAATGGAGCTGAGGATCCCAGTGAGCAGGCAGCTCCTTGTTGGCACGTGCCCGGCGGGCTGGCGGGAGGGCGCAGGCAGGCGGCAGTGGAGCTTCGGGCGGACAGCAGCCGTTTGTCCCGTCACTTCGGGGGACTGTGGTCACTCAGGAGGCTTCTGAGCACCTCCTGAAGCTCAAGGAGCAGCCACTGCCATTGCAAGCAGCTCAGAAATCGGACTTCGAAGTGGATATTGTTTGCTCAGCTTCACCTCAAAAGCCACCCACCTGGAATAAATCCATATGAATATATCACATACCCTGTATGTTTGCTGAGCTCCCATGATTAATTGACGCTTCTTCCTCATGAAAAACAATGGTGGCTGTACACTTCTAATATTAACTCAAGCCTTAATTAAAACGTGAAGCCAACCTAATGCATATTTGATAGTTTTGAATCATCCACTCTTTGGTCTGGTGTTCGTTTATTACATCCTAACGTTGAGTAATTATAATTGCAACAATAATGATGAGGATAGGAATACAGATAGCATTCATTTCTGCCAGGCTTTCTGCTGAATGCTCTAGATGTGATTTCTTGCTGCAATCTAGGGCCTATAGCAAGAGGTGTCACTGCTCATTTTTTACAGATGAGGAAACAAAAACAAGAAATTTAAATGACTTAAACATAGACCAAATGGCTAAGGGGTGTGACTACTGACGTTTGTGTCTGCTTCCTCATCATTGCTTTTAATCTTCCATAATTATTTAAGTTGAGTACCCTCAAAATAGAAAAGAAACATACAATACATCCTGTGTTGTCCAAAGTGAATGAGGAACTGGAATGTCCTGCCTAATCAAATGTTTTGATTAATAATTACCATCTATGTTATTATTGGATTTCCAATTGGGAAAAGTTTGGGACATAATAAAATAAATACAACATTAGAGGTATAGTAATCACTTTCACACAAAGTCATAAAATGCTTTGGAACCATTATGTAAATGTCAATTTTTACTGTAAAGCAGAACTGTTAGTTGATAAAGACTTCTATTTGACAATGAGATAAATTGCTTTTATGACATGGAAATATCTGCCTTAAAATTTTGAACATCCTATGTTTTGTGCTACTTTATGTACCACTAAAGTTCAGTGGAATCAGAAAAAAATATTTTGAAGTCTTCTAGAAATAAAATTTATCAGTACAAGGACAACCTGAAATTCACTAAGCACTGTGGGTTGCTAGACTGTGCTTTTTAAAACTTGGCCTTCATACTGTGTAGGAAATTAATATGACAATCCCTTGAGGTGGTTCTGTCTGTTGTGAAGCACCAAGAGACTGGACCAACATTGGTAGAATTTTCATCATAGTTACTCAAACTATGATTTGAACTATGATATAAGACTCTTATGATTTTGAGTTTCAGGAGCTTGTTTACAAGGACCTCATCTTGTTAAGGATTGAGAATAATGATAATAAGATTAATGCATACTATGCATCTTACAAATGCCACATTTTACAATGGCCATGCAGTAGGTATTGTATCCTTAATTTGCAGATGGATAAATCAAAGTACAGAGAGGTTGTATAAGGTACCTCAGGTGTCACTTTGGGAAGAGGCAGCTTCCAGATTCACACAGGTTATCTAGCTGTGTTCTCAACTAGTGTTGCTTATACTCACTATCTCTGGCTTCTTAATACTTATTCTCGCTTCCACCTCAAACCATCACATCTAAGGGCTGGGGATTTAGCTCAGTGATTCTGCTACCTGCCTTGTGAGCGCAAGGTCCTGAGTTTGATCCCCAGTACCAAAAACAAAACAAAGCAAAACAAAACAAAACAAAAAAATCACATCTACATTCTCAGCCTCAACCAAAATAACTTTAGCCAAAGTCACAAATAACCTCCATGTTACAATTGAGTGGTCAGTTTTAAGGCCTCCTTTTCTTTGCCCAGCTTTGGATAGTTCTATTCTTTGGGACATTTTTCATTGCTGCTCCTATATCTACCTAATCACTAAATATTGGAGTAACCACAGCTCAGTTCTTGGTTCTCCTCTTCTCTTCTCTGTTGACATTCTCTGATGAACCCTTATTTGATGGCTTTAAGTACTTTCTACAGTGTGATCAACCCCAGTATTCCACCTGTAGCTTAGATTTCTGTCCAACAGCAAACAACTGTTTACTCTGCAAGTCACCTTGTATATGCAGTAGACATCTCAAACTAAACATTTTGAAAACTAGACTCCTGTCTTTTCTCTTTGAACCTCCTGCTCCTTCAGTGTTCTTCATCTCAAAAATAAGCAAATCCATCTCTTCCTGATGCTTAGGCCACAGATTTTAGAATTTGCCTTAATTCTCTTTTGCTTTGACAACATTCAGTCTATAAGCAAATCAAAATGTTTCTAGAATCTCAATATCTCCTGCATTATCTACTCTCAGTAGTCCTTTTATAGCAGGTTGAATTTGCTTATGTACTGATGCAATGTGATTAGAACATTTTTCATATAAGAATTTCTTCACAGGAGTACTCTATAAAATCTTATGCATTATATTTATATATTATACATTGTATACACATATGGGCAGCTCTGTTGTTCGTGATGAGTCAGAGTTCAAGGCTTAAGTCTTTTGTCAGCTATTAGTTTGGTCCATTTGGAAAACAGTTGGTGACCCAGAAAACACCAATAAAAACCAGTGACTCTTCTCTTGTATTCTAATTGTGATTGATAAGTTTGTCTGAATAAAAGCCAAATACTGTGAGGCAAACGATACATCTCATGTGTGTAACTAGACAAACTTCGATGAGAAAGGGCTGTTGTTCATTACCTGGAGGTCCACGTGGGGAAAGTTTCTGTGTGGTGGCATTTAGGAAATGACGAGCAGGATGTGGTAAGGGTGGTAATGGACCTAAAATGGTGTGATGAGAAAAGTAAGGAGACAGAGGTGTCAGTGCTGCCTACAAATCCCATCCAAAGGGTAAGTGGTCAGAGGGAACCAAGAGAATGGTAAACAGCTGTGAAGCTCTAAAATCTGTTGACTAGAAACCTCTGATGATAAGAATCTGTATATGAGTAAGATACACATACATCGAAGGCCGTAGGATCCATACCTACACTGGTAAGCCTTCAGCTCTCACTCAGTATTCTCATCCTCCTGCTCATGCGAACGGCTGCCCAATGTAATAGGGGGAAAAGGGAGGACCAAAAAAAGGAGGAAAGAGCTGTGATTTTTCTGCATTGTTGAATGCTTGGAAAAGTGCGGACCTTCTCTGGGATTAGAATTTCCAGCTCCTGAGATGGTGTTTGATTACCACGGAAAGCCTTGGTTTATGGAGGAGGACTTTGGCACTGGCAGGAGGGAGACGGGAATATAATCATTCTAGCCCCGCTATTCATCTTTAGCAACCTGTGTGCTGACACCTGCTGGGTATGGCTGATTTGTACCTTGTCACCACGTGTGTGATGTGTGTGAGAGGAACAGTACCAGGGTTAATGCTGCCCGTTCACAACGAGAATATTGTTTATTCCTATTGTTTCTCATATTACTGTAACATCACTCTCAGCCTTCCCTCGTCCCCCATCACCATGCTTCCTTCCACCCAGATCTCCTGAGAGTAGTTACTACTCAGCCCATCAGCCAAAGTTAGTGGGTTTCCATGGTAACCAGGCAGCTGGTGTCTAGACACTCTGAGAGATGCTTTGCAATTGAGCTGCAAATCTAGCTTCTATCACACACTCCCCTCTCTTCCCTCCTCCTCTCTCCTTCCATCTCCTTTTTATTTACAGCAGGCATTAATGCCAACACTGGATGGAGTTTTCTTTTGACAGACCGTTAAAGGTAGGGGGAAGGGGGATGAAAACCCCAAACTGACTGTCTTATATCAGTGCCGTGAGAGGACAGCTGAGGTGACGGGCTCTGATCTGGCTAACCCTTTCTTCCTCATGAAGGATTTTATTTAATTAAAGTATTTTGGATTAGAAAACAATACCACTTGTCCACTGGGAGTTATAAGCCTCTTTAAGAGCCTATAAAAGCATTTTCAGTATAGGCCTTCAGCTGATGGCACTGCGATGAGGTAGAATTTTTTCATTCTTCAATCAATGTAATTTATCTTTCTGTGTTGCTCAGGAAAAATCATTTCTTTGGTATCGATGAGAAGGTACGTAGGCAAATATGGAAAAGACCTTTAAGTGACATCTCTGGTCTGAGAAAGTCAATTTCAAACTTCCTTTATTCTCCTGAAAAAGAGAAGGGGGACCCTAACACTTGGAGCCTGGTGTGGTGCTCACAAGTCTGCCTTAAGAGTTCGCCTATGAACATACGAAGTTCCATAGAACACCAGCATGAGAGAAGAAACCACCACAATCACATGTGAGCACACACTAGATAAGAACACTGTCCAAAACATGAAATTGTCAAATGTTTGTCTCAGACTGGATAGCATGAATAATGACCCCCCTTATTTCTAGATGATATTTATTGAGAGGCCAATTATAAAATTACCCTATTTCTTCAAGCCTCCTAACACAAAGTCAGATGAGTCCTTTTCAATCCCTTCTGATGTGTTTCATGGTTCTCCATAGAATATATCCTCCCTGGAAAACATGATAAACTCAACTATGTTCTACCCTGTATGTGTTCCAGACATGTGCTATGTATATATTTGGCTCAAAGGTATTGACACCCCATAGAATTTATACATTATTATGTATTCTCAGATGAATTTTAATGAAAAGTTTTTTTCTCATTTTCTCCCACGTTGACTATTTTCTGTATTATCTTTACCTCCAATTTATTACCATGTTTTCCCAAATTCACTGATTTATCTTCTAAAAACACATAAAAGCTCACTTAGAAAATAAAATTAACTCATTTATTTTTTGTGTGTACTATTTTTCCTTTTTAATCTCAATAATCAGATGTGATGGTTTAAGGAATTGGATGAGTTTGAAAACCTTCTATTCTTCTTTTATGAGCCTAGTCATAATAAGGACAATAAGGACATGAAATTAGATAGATAGCAGGCCTCAAAACCCCAAACATACCTCAAGTAAAATGATAGGGGAAGTATGATCTTATTTGGATTTGGTACCCTTTTATTTAAATCAGGAGGAAAATTATATCTTTTGTTTCAAACTCAGTGTTGTCAGACAATTATTGGGGCATCAACCATCTCCTTTCTTTAGCTTTTTTATCTGTCAGTTTTAAATGACTAGTTTAGCTACCACTATCCATGACAAAGAAACACTTCTGAGGAAGATCACCTTGAGATTAGAAAGAAAAGTTGAGAAGTGAATGCACCCAGGTTATTAGTATCTTCTCAAGAATGCCCTGAGCTGGGCGTGGTGGTGCAGGCCTGTAATGCTAGCACTCAGGAGGCTGAGGCAGGAAGATTGCTGAGAGTACGAGACCAGCCTGGGCTACACAGTGATGTTCCAGGTCAGTCTCAACTACATAGTAAAACCTTGTCTCAAAAAAAGAAAAAAAAAAAAAACCGATGCCCTGAAGTTCCGACTTGGGGTAATTTGGTCATGTATCCCGTAATTGGTTTAGATCAAGTCAGCTCACTGGTCTCTTACTTGGGAACAATTGTACTAATTAGACTTTTGCATAGTTTGTATTACTAAGTCCCTGTTTCACTTATTTCTTTCTTAAATTGGCTTCTCTGAGATTGAGGCATCCTTATTCTCACCCATCTTCTTAGAAATGCAAATCTGGTTCTTAGACCTATGCTTAGGCATCTCACTGATCCCTGGTAGACTTGTGTAAATTATCCATGATCTATCTGAGTTGGCTTCTTCCTAGTTGCTGTCCTCTACGGCCTCCAGTGCTTATTAACCACCTTTGCTGCTTACCTCTTATCAGAATATTTCCCTTACCACATACTTCAGATTCTGTGACACTCCACACCAACCTTCACCTCCTCTTATTGCCTACTACTGCCTCTATGCCAAAGAATTAGTTGCCTGGATTGACTGTATCAGTAAAGTTATTTTTTTTCTCTTTCCATTTCTTGGCCTGAATTCAAGAGAGACACATCTCTGAGAAAGAAGAATCAATAAATATAGGTGCATTTGGAGAGAGAATTTTAAACTTGGATCACTGTAAGGCAAGCCAATCTGGTTATAGCTGAAGTGATTGTCATCAAGGTGTTTAGAATAAAATATAGGATGGCAGCTAGGTATAGAGACAAAGATACCCTGAAATATTTGACTGTAGAATCTAGAATTTGGTGGATCAGATACAAGGAGTCACTGAAGTTTGTGATATAAAAATAAACAATATGCTATGGTGATATTTAAGCATTAAGAATATGGCAATGCTAAAATAAATCTAGTGATTACCTGGGTAAGTTCAGAATTGAAGTCCTTAGAGATAATGAGCTTTTTGATGCAGAGACTATAAAGTTGATGTAGAAATGCATCCTAGGTTGTCCTCATGGTAGGGAATAGGAGAGAAAAACCAGCTCCAGAGTGGCAAAAGAGACTCTAATAAAGGGCAACAATAAATACAGAGCATTGTCCTCACTGAAATCAAGAAAAAAATATTAAGATTTCAAGGGTGAAAGAGGGAAGGAAAAGGGATGATAAAAATATTAAGATGTGTTACGTACATGAATCTCCATAAGGAACGTAATCATTATCTAATGAAAACATGTAGTAATGAAAAACAAAAACTAAAAATAAAACGAAGATTTCAAAGCCTAAATGTGCCAATAATTAAGGAGATAATTTTTTTTTCAGGCTATTACAAGAGGAATGCCAGGTCTTGTGTCTTGGCAGGGTCGTTTTTGTTTGGCATATTTAAGGAAGACTAGGAAGGAAGGGAAAGAAATGAAAATGAGAAAAGAAGAAAATGGAAACAAAGCTTTTGTAAATAAGAGGGGGTGAAGGAGTTGAAGAGAAGGAAAGGAAATGGGAAAAAGTAAGAACCAAGATATATCACATACAGGAACAAATTACCTATGATGAATGTGATCATTTAT
>NW_022900936.1:59824067-59845431 GCF_012274545.1 Fukomys damarensis
AAGTAGACGAATTATAGTTAGGGTGATTTACAGCTGAGTTTGTTTGCAATAAGAGGAAGTTTATTCAACTAAATAGGATTTGTTTTTCTGCATGTCTGGCTCATTTCAAAGGTACACATCTAATTTCAGCTAAACATTCTAGAGACAAGGAATGGGAATTTGGAGGATCTATGTCTGGTTTTCTCAGCAGTTCAGACAACAGGGGAAAGGTCAACCTTTGGCTTTGTTACAGGTAAAAGTGGGTGTCAGTCTTGAATCTTAGGAAGGTCCTATTTAGAGTGGAAAGCAGACTTTATGAAGAATATTCTTTGGGATAAATGTACTTCCGGGAGTATAAAAGGATGGGAAACTTCAGAAAGTAAGAAGACTGGGTGAATTTTTTGACAGTTGTTACTTTCTGGAGTGTAACCTAAGCAAAGGTCAATATTCAACAAAAGCAATCAGGAAAGATCCAGAACAGTGGTAAGTGAGCAAACCTTAAAGTTTAGAATATGATTTTATTTAAATTCTGTTGACTCAAGGGTAGTACCTTTAGAAAAATGGTACATTAGATGGGCTCTCAGAGAAATAAGGAGAATGAGATGAAGAAAAGATGTTGCAATTAATACTGATTCTTTCAAGAAATTTATTGATGAAAGAGGAAAAAAGAACAGACTTGTAAACTTCAAGAAGAGTCTATCTTTGAATTTTTGAAAGGCTATCTTGTACAAGAAAGACTATATCTTTGTTCTGTGTTATTCCAGAGCCAACAGAGCTTCTTAAGTCTTAGGGGAGGTAGATTTCATTGGAACTGGAGGTGGTGTCAAGAGTCTGCATCAGACTGGTGGTTCCTGGAGGGTCTCCTAGCTCCCTTTCTGCTCTAAAGTTTCTGAACACATGTGATTTCTTTTTCAAATAGGATTTTGAAAGAAGGTAAGTAATAGGAAGTCTAACACGAGACATACATTTTGGAAATGGTTTTATTGGAGAAAAAGATATTGGGTGGAGAAAAAAAGGACAGGGATGATTTTTCAAAGGGCACTTTTATAGCATGGTCATTTATAAATCTATAGTTCCATCCCAAATAAGATGCTTATTCATCTCTATGAATCTTCATTCTTTCACTGCTTATTATTCCAATGTCCCCCCAATAACCACATCTGTAATATTCTTTGTTATTAAATATAAGTAAAGAGGTTGGAGAGGTTGACTGAAAAGGGAATAATCAGTACAAATACTAATATTATTTTTCCGATATAGCTCTGATTATGTTCCAGCGAGTGCTATTGATTCTTGAAGTAATTTTTTTCACTCAAAGTCAGCACTGTAATTTGACAGGCTCCAGGAAGCCAACACATACAATGAGTGTATAAAATGAATTGTCCCAGCAAGAGATAGAGATTGCATTTATTTATCCACGTGCCAGTATGTAATACAACCACCTTTCATAGGGCCTTTTTGTTACAATGTTATCTTTAAAATTAACTTTAAAAACTGAGTTAAACCTTCACAGTTGGCTTTTTAACATTCTGTTAGCACTGGTATGTGGAAGGGGTGGTTGGTGGGGGGAATGATGTGTATTTTTATTTCCTTTTCTTTAAGACATGGAAATTATCTCTTATGGATTCCTAGACGGGAAAGAATTTGTCGTGAGTTTAGATACTTCTAGACTTTTATTGTCCCATAATTCTTGACATTTAATTTATGAAATCTACTATAATCATTGATAACTGTTTAACATCAAGTTGCTGATTTTATTTTTCTTTAAAGGAGGAAAATTTATTGCGGAATAAGAATGGGGAGTAGGAATAGCTCCTGAAAAATGGGGGTGGGGTCGCAAATGGGTTGACTCAAGTTACTGATTTTAGGGGTCCCCATTTTTTCCCTGTGTAGAGTATCTACTTCAGCTACCATAATCTGAACATAAAACACGGATATTTTATAAAGCAATATTCCTTAGCCCTGATTCTGCACGTCTCCAGTGTAAGAAAAATTACTTCTGGCAACCCTTAATGTAAAATTATATTGAATTGCCTTGTATTTCAGAAAAGAAAATAAGAATCGAGAGAGAAAAGAAGGGGAGAAAGAAGGAAGTAATTCTACAGTACGTATAGGGCCACTGGTGAGAGACAGGGCTAAAATCAAACAGTGGAAACCATTCATCTCCAAAGGCTGTGAAAGTCTAGTTTGCTGTGTGACTTTGGGCAGGTCACAGAATCTCTGTCTTCAGTTTTTCTCAAGGGGAATTAAGGGACTGAAATCAAATAATCTCAAAGGTCTCTTTCAGCCTCCACTAATTACATCAACAATTCTATGTAATTTTATGAACAATTGTAAACCAAGTCTGTGACAAACATACAAATTTAGAAACTTTGTACATTTGAATTCTGTAGTTTACCCATTTGCAATGATAAAATTAGCAAGACAACTGCCAAGTCTCTAGTTTTCTTTGTGTTGTGTAGAAAAAGCTGTAAGGGAAAATTAAACAACAAAGATAAATAATTGTCCGCCTAATCTCAACTTCAACCCAGATACATCTTGGCTAGTCATGGCAAGACATGAGTTGAATATGACTCCTGAATTCAGGCTTTTATTTTAAAAATTTAAATATTACCCAAAGGATAGAGATTTGCAAGTAGGCAATAATTTTAGGCTGCTCTAGCCACTACTGGAATAACTTTTATGGGGTCGGAATTATGTCTAGCGTTTGTTTCTGAATTTTCATCTGAAATTCAATAATCGAAATCACTTAATCCAATATCAGATTGGACAATTTAGCAAGTCCAGATTTGTTTTTGCTTTTAAAGATGTGTTAGAAATAATTACTTTGTAGTTAGATATCAAATATAATAAAACAAAACAAATGATTCATTGAATTTTAAAACCTACAAGATAGTACAGTAACTTTCTCAAAATCTGACATACATACGTAAGTACATACGTACATACAGATACTTACACTTTTGTAATTGGTCACTAGATAAGGCCTAGGTTGATACAGTGACATGATTAGGACAATACCTAAGCAATCTAGTTCAATAAATTCAAAAAATTATAAGAAAGAAGAACTAAGAGAGTAGCTCTGATCAAAACTAACTGACAGACATAAGAAGCCTGTCTAACTTTTCTCTTCTCCTGATCTACATAGTGAGACCCTGGCTCAAAAATAAACAAATAAATAAATACACCTGAAAAGTCTCACAGTTTATGATGTTTTTAAAGCTTAAGAAACTCATTATAGGGCTGGGGATTTTTAGCTCAGCGGTTCGGTGGCCTGCCTTGCAAGTGCAAGGACCCGAGTTCAATCCCCGGTACCCCCCAAAAAAGAAGAAACTCATTATTAACCAGAAGTCTTAGGTCACTTCCAAGTGTATACTTCTAAAGGTACAATCAGATAAAATAATTTCTCTTGAAATTGGATCTATCTTAAGCCTGGAAAGCTATCATTGACTATGTACCTTGACTGGATGCAGGTTGATGGGATGACTTGGCTCTTGCTCATTCAGTATGGTAAGCACACTTTTTCTCAGGTGGAGCTAAGCTTAGGGAAATAGATTTGGGTGTGAAACAGATTGTTCTCTCTAAGTGGAGGCAGCAGGAGATGCTTTTGCCTCTTATGCATTGCTGTGTGGCAGCCTTGATTCTTTCACCATAACAACCCTAACTTCCTTTCTTTGGTTGCCCTTCAAGGGAAATGGATGGTCCACCTTTCCCTTTGAAATCATTTCTGGACTTCGGCCCCTGACTGCAAAGCCTTTCTCAAAAGTACTTTTTTTTTTTTTCATTCTGTAAGGCACAACTTCATAAGTAACAGGTCTTTCTCACCTTTTGTTGGATATGTGAAGAAAGTTTCTTTTGCTGTGGGATGGGATTGGATAAGCAGAAACTCTTGGAGAGGAGGAAGAAGATAATACTCATCTTTTAGGCACCCATAGGAGCAAGGAAGTGGCATTGTTTTAGGCTTTCGATTTAGTTTTTCTTTGTTTAATGTGTATTTTTCTTCATTAATTACAAATTTATGGGGTAGGTATTATTATTCCTACATATAAAAAAATAGAGCAGATATATGTCCAATACTGATGTGTGAAATTCTTCAGCACAGCCTGGCAAATAATAAATATTAAATCAACATCAGTGTTCTTCCAGTCATAGCAAACAACACATGAGAATTTACCTAAACATGTCTGTTGCTGGCAAGGGCTTTAAATCAACACTTTTAATTCTTACAACAATCCCATGAGGTGGGTACCAATACACTATGAAGTACGGATGAGGCAAATGAATGAATAACAGGTTAAATATCTTACTCCTAGTAAGTGTCAGGGACAGAATGTAAATGCAAATCGTCTGGCTCTAGAATCAGCTCTCTTTGCCACTCACTACTTTGTGGTTTCTAAAAATAATTATGCTTAAAGTAGGTAATCAGTGTTTACCTTCTTTAATGTCTTCATAGTGTGTTATAAAGTTGGTAGCTATGAAATTAAAATTAGCAATCAAATGAAGAGGTTGGGACAATGTTTCCCATGGACAAGAACTGCAAGAACATTAGGGTTCATTTTCTAACTCAGTCTTTTGGAATTGAGATCAAACTTTGTTCTTGCCTTTCCTCACAGTAATATTATAGGTCTACACCCAGCCTGAAGTTATTGAAGTTTTATTTACACATCAAAGCATTCTTGAGATTTTCCTAGTTTTCACTACTTTCAATATTTTATGGGCCTAAATATTTTATGATACATATGATACAGGAGTGGAGGGTAATGTAATTGCAGTGATAGATATGTGTTTTTTTCCAGGAATACTTTAGGCTTTTGTGATCCATCAATGGACAAAATTTAAAACTCTCTGCCTTTGTGTGGTTTAAATTCTAGTCAATGTACCCTTTTCCTTAGAGGCGTTGGTTCAGAATGAACTGAAGAAAACTAGGATGGGCACTACAAGCTAGCACCTAATACCATAATACAAGGTATATAATTTCCATATAAAGAGAAAGATGTGATTAGTTCTCCCCAGGGTAGGTCTGACGGTTGGTAATATCATTTGAGCTAGGTCACAAGGGATGGTAAGCATGAAGATTTACCATATACATTGACTAAAGTAATGGGCCAGCCTGCCCCCTGACTCTGAATTCTTAATTTTTGGTTAAAGGAGTACCTTTGGTCCAGAACTCCTGCATGAGCCCATGAGAAGGGAATTCTGGAGCAAATAGTATATTGGATTAAATCTTTTAGGGAGTCAGTAAAAGGATGGGGTAGAGAAAGTAAGGCCAGGCAAAGATGAGAAGTTCAGAAGTAGAGTCATCTCATCCCACAGAGATCTTGGCAACACAAATTTGTACCACAGAGGTTGATTTGTTCAAAAGCAAATGGGACATGATTTGACTGACCCAGGGTTGTCGTGGCTCCCAGTTCACATCCCCTGTCCCCCCTGTCCAAAGGGTCCCAGGTGGGTTGTCATACCTCCAGCAGCTAGGGAAAGCATGCCTAGGCTTGGTAAAGATCCAGATGGATTATCAATAACGTCTCCCAAGGGGAATGGATGTGTGGAAGGTAGAGGTAGGGATATAGAGGCACAGAGAATATTTGAATGATAGATGAAGAAAAAGAATATTGAAAATTGACTTCTTGAAAATTGAATATTAAAGGAAATAAGGGAAAAGAAAAAAAATGTGAAAAGAGGAAAAATGGAAACAAAGTCTTTGTAAATAGGAAAGGGTGAAGGGGGTGAAGTGAGGGCAGGGGAATGGGGAAAAATAAGAACCAAGATATATGATGTAAAGGTACAAGATCACATGATAAATGTAACTGTATTGTTTGCTTTAAATGTACCAATAAACTAAATAAAAAAAGAAAATTGAATATTGACTTCAATATTCTTTCAATATTGAAAAATGATCTCTTTGTTTTGGGAGGTCATTTATAAATTCTGAGATTTTACTTATTTTTTTTTTCATTCACTCAAAAATCTTGACGGTAGATAATTTAAATTTAGCAAAATATAAAACAGCACTGATTTAAAGGCTCCATCTTGAGTTCTATCTTTAATTTAGCTGAAGGAAATCTCTTATATTTTGAAGTCAGAATATGCAGATTTTCCTTGCAGATATAATTTAAATACCCCAAACACTCTGACTCCTTTTATTTTTCTAGCAAGAGTACTTATTTGTTTCCTACCCTTAGGCAAAGTCTGCAATGTCAAGTTTCCCCATAAACTTCGCCGTTGCTTTTACTCATGGCCATATTTTCACATTAATGTTGTCTGGATAGCCTCTTAGAAAATAGAATTGGTAAAGGTTGTAGAGATATTACTGAGATTTTCTCCCAGCTAAGATTATCACTTGGGATCCTAGGAGGTGTAGAGGAGAGACTTAGAGTTGAAATGGCTAAAGAGTTTCTTTTCTTTTCTATTTTTGGTACTGGGGATTGAACTCGGGTTCTTGCACTTGCAAGGCAGGCCACCGAACCGCTGAGCTAAATCCCCGGCCTAAAGAATTTATTTTCAATTTGTTTTCTGAATGTTAAACATAGATATCTATAGAACTGACATTGAACTTCTAGGATTAAATGTTAGTAATTTATAATATTCTAAAACACATTTGCAATAAAATTTTATTATTTTACCCTAAGGCTTATGTCAAAGAAGTATTTGCTAATGAATCAAATCACAACAAACTTTCTCATGTTCAAAGTGTTGTATAAATATTAACTAATTTCAGTGGAGTGCTATGCAGATATAAAAAAAGGATATATTTGAGTCATTTTTTGGAAAATTATTGCATCTTGAGACAATAATGCTAAATAAAATAAGTGTGACATAGAAGGTTAAGTATCATATAGTTTTCCTTATATCAGAAACCCAGAGTATAATTTAAAGAGCAAAATAAAAGATAGATGATAGCAAACAGGAAAAAGAAGTCCTTTTAGATATGGGAAAAGGGACAAGGGTGAAAGGGGGAATACAAAAGAGTCGGGTGTGATATGTATGTACCAACTCCCCACAATGAATGTAATTCATTATCCATCTCAAACGCATATTAATAAAAAAGAAAAAAAATACTGACTAATTAGCCTTTCATAGTGTTAATATTAAGAAAGTTGCCTCTGGATAATCTGTTACTATATATTGTAATTGTCATACTAAGATGCTAACGTCTCAGAATTTTCAATTTTAGTGTATAAATGAACATATATATATTCCAGCAGTGATATATAACATATATATATATCAGTGATCCATATATTTATATATCTAAATTTTAAACAAAGGCTTCCAAACTTTCTCAGTTAATAGCTAAGCAATTTATTCTTGACACCCTTTAATGCAAAAGAAATACTTAGCCACTCTGTTTATTAGGCAGTTTTTTAGGTCCAAAGAACTTACTAATAGATTGCATAGTATCAATAAATACCATTATTTCCTGCAAAATTAAAAATATTATTTAGAAAAATATATTATTTGGAACTTCTATGAGTTCACTGTGGTGCCCAAAGATGCATCAGTACATGATATGGGAGTCATGATTTAAAATGCTAATTCCCTATGAGGTGCCTTGAACAATGTAGATAACTTACAGTTGCTGTGTGAAATGAAAGTCCTCTAAAAATTTTTCTCTCCAGGAAATCCCATTCTGAATCAAACAAAAATTTATCTACTTCTGGGCCGGGGATTTAGCTCATTTGTTCTGGCGCCTGCCTCACAAGCTCAAGGACCCGAGTTCGATCTCGGGTAAGCCCCACCCCACAAAAGTTCATCTACTTCCCTTTTCCTTATACGGTATCTACCTTAGGTGCTTTCTTGACTTAATTTTTTTCTGTGACATTTATAAAGTTTGAAGTGGAAGCACATTTAGTTTCCACTTTAAAGATAATCTAGATATTTTTTACTCAAATATTTAAAATACATTTATTGATTTAAGCTTACTTAAATCTGTGGAGGATTTAGAGAGG
Organism: Fukomys damarensis; assembly: GCF_012274545.1. Lineage (NCBI taxonomy): Eukaryota > Metazoa > Chordata > Mammalia > Rodentia > Bathyergidae > Fukomys > Fukomys damarensis. The sequence continues at coordinate 59,831,993 of NW_022900936.1, forward strand.
GAAAAACAAAATATTTTCTGATTCAATAATCTATATAAAAATTACTACCCTAATGTTGAGTTTTAATGTTGAATTTGGCTGTAGTTTCATTTGCTGTGGTTCACGTTTTCTTAAATTTTTTTTTATTTTTTAAAATCTTATTGAATTTACTGGTACTTTTAAAATATATAGCACAGTTACATTCATCATTGGGATCTTGTACCTTTACATGACAGATCTTGGTTCTCATTTTTTCCCCTTGTCCCTGCCCTCCCTTCACCCTTCCACCCTCCCCTATTTACAAAGACTTTGTTTCCATTTTTTCCTTTTCTCATATTTTTTTCTTTTCCCTTATTTCCTTTCCCCTACCCTTCCCACTTCCCCTACACTTTTAGGCCTTTTATTCCTACTTCACATTGTCAGTTATACAATTTGGATCTTATTTACACTTTTAGTTTTTCACACCAGAGAAACTATTCAGTATTTACACATGTGTGTCTTATTTATTTCACTTAAGAGTATGGCCTCAATATGCATCCATTTTCCTATGAATGATTCTAGTTTCTCATGCTTTATGGCTGAGTAGTACTCCATTTTATTAAAAAAAAAACACACACATCTTTTTTATCCATTCTCCAACTGATGGGCAATTGGGCTGTTTCCAAGTAGCTATTACCACCTGTGCTGCTATAAACATGGGTGAGCATATATCAGTCTTGTGAGATTCTTTTAATTATTTTGGGAAGATACCTAGCAGAGGGATGGCTGGGTCAGATAGGACCTAAAATCCTAGTTCTTTGAGGTATCTCCACATTGATTTCCACAGTGATTGCAATTCTTATATAATTAATCAAATATTGTTCTGAAGTAAATTTCCAGGCTTTATAATCTCTTTTTGCTGAGGCAAATCAACCTCTCATTTTTGCCAGTTGTTATAGTTCATAGTAAATAATATTTATTATCATTAGTCCCTGATATTAAAAACTGGATATAAAGTTTAATTAACAATAAAATTCTGTCAAAAAAGAACTCTACCTGAGTGAAATCTAAGTTTTGTGATTTATGTGCCCTCGAATATTTAATAACACAATCTATGAGTTTTGTCTTAAATTTCTTTTCCTTCTATATCATTTTTGTTTGGGAAGGTGATGATACCAAACTAAAAGTTTCACTTTCCTGGCCAATACTGTTTATCAAGATTCAAAGACAAAACGTACTTGTAGTTCAAGTGTGATCTGCACCAATATCCTTGAGAGACAGTATTATATGATAAAGGAAAGATTACTAGGCCTTGCAGATCAGAAGTCCTGGTACTCAGTGCTACCTTTCCTGTTTTGTGACCCTAGATGAATCACCTTACCTGTTATAGATTCAATTTCTTCATCAATAAATTTGGGGACAGATAGGATAGCTCATATATTTTCAAGCTCGAGTATTATATGATTCTACTGTATCTCAAAGTGCACAAGTAAAACTATGACATATACAATCATGTGTATATGTTAATGTATGCATGTATTAAAAATTCTCCTGTCATTTCAAAAGAAATTTTAAAATTGTTGGAAAGCAGATGCTATGCCATCATTGCAACAGTGGCACTGACTACAATCATCTTAGGACAAGAGCATGAGAATTTGGAAATGATAACAGAGTAGATCTTTTGGAACTTAGGTCTCTAGAAGTTCATGGTGAAGTTTGAACACACTCCCATTCTCTCAGAAGGAATTTTGAACTTTTAAAAATATACATAGATATATCTACAGAAAAGAGGAAAACAAATTACTAGACACGCACCAGGCCCTAGATTTTACCCCCTGCACTACAAAAAAGAAAGTTAACATCATTTAATTTTGCACATTTACTTAATTATTTTAAAAATTATTGAATGCTACCATGCCAATCATATAAATTGTACATATTGATCTTTCTGCATGTCACTAATAAGGGAAGAAGAACACTACTACACAGCCATAAAGAATGAGAAACTAGAGACATTCATAGCTAAATGGATGCACACTGAGGCCATACTTAAGTGAAATAAATAGGACGCACATGTGTAAATACCAAATAGCTTCTCTGGTGCGAAAAACTAAAAGTGTAAATAAGATCAAGATGCATAATTGACAATGTGAAATAGCAAGAAAAGGTCTAATTATTGTTTAAGTTTGCCAAGGATAGTCAACCTGTATGTTTGTTCCTCACCTTTTGTTTTCATGTTTTTTATAAGCTCGTATCTCTACTTTCAAATAAAAACACTAACTTTTGTTCTTGTTTTATCTTCTATAAAAATAGCTCTCTTTAAAAACAATTATAAATATTTATGGACTGAATGTCAGCACACCAAAATTCATAGAACCCAAAGAACTAAACTTAAAAGGATAGATAAACACCAACACATTCATGGTAGGGAACTTTAACACGCGCCCCCACAATTTCACAGGCCAACCAGACAAAAACTTAACAAAGAAAAATATTATTGAATAAACTGACTCAACAGATATCTACTGAGTATTTCGTCCATCAACAACACAATCAACATTTTGTTCAGCAGCACGATTTCCAAAATTAGACCATATTTTAGTCCACAAGCCACGCTTAAATAAATCCAAAAAATGAAATAAAATAATCCCCTGGCTGACATCAGATTACAGCAAAATGAAGCTAGAAATCAACAGCAAAAGAAGCTTCAGAAACTATGCAAACATGTGGATATTAAATAATACATTATTAAGTCATTAATATATCAGGAAAGAAATAAAACTGTTCTTAGAATCAGATGACAATGGAAGCACACCGGGAAGGGTAGGGGAAAGGAATGAGGGAAAAGAAACATGAGAAAATGAAAAAATGGAAATAAAGTCTTTGTAAATAGGGAAGGGAGGAGGGGGTGAAGAGAGGGCAGGGGTAAGGGGAAAAAATGCGAACCAAGACCTGTCATGTAAAGGTACAAGATCCCAATGATGAATGTAACTTATATATATATATACCAAAACCTATGGACATAATGCAAGTATTTGTAAAAAGAAAGTTTGTAGCTGTGAATGCATACCTAAAAATAATAGGATGATCCAAAATAATCTGGTGATGCAGCTTAAGGTCCCAGATAGACAAGAACAATCCAAGTCTAAAAGTGACAGTAGGAAAGAAATTACAAGACTCAGAATGGAAATTAATGAAATTGAGACTAAAAATACAAAGAGTCAGTGAATCAAAGAGCTGGTTCCTTGAAAGAATGGGAAAGGGTTCTGGCAACGGGGAAGATGAGAGGGAAAGAGGAAGTAAAAAGGAGAAGATGCAATATATATATATATATATACATACCTTTTCCCAAAGATGAATGTATTTACTATGCTCTGCAGAGATACACTAATTTTAAAAAGGGTGGAGAATAGCTCTCTTTAATTAATTAACTTGTACCCATATATTCTGAGCCAGAGACTCTACAGAACCATTGGTGGGGATCTCTTTATCATATGTTAATGATCTCTTAATCTGTGGAAGAAGTGTTTTGCTTGTTTATTCTCTTTTTTTAGACATTTCTTTTTCTCAAATGGCAAAAGGGATGGTGGGAAGGGTAGGGAGGGGAAAGGAAATAGGGAAAAGAAAAAATGTGAAAAAATAAAAAAAAATGGAAACAGTCTTTGTAAATAGGGAAGGGTGAAGGAGGTGAAGGGAGGACAGGGGTGTGGGGAAAAATGAGAACCAAGACCTGTCATGTCAAGGTACAGGATCCCAATGATAAATATACATACACCAATAAAATTAATGGAAAAAATTTTTCTTTTTCTCTCCTAGAATGAGAATTTTAGGTATGATGAGGGAATTTGATTGAGTAGATTTCCCAAATCGTAGGTCGGATTAACATCTAACAAATTACAAATTCCTTAAAATCTCAACATACTACACTCTAGTTTCAATTTTTTAAAAAAGAGACAGAAGAGTTTACTAGGTCATACTGAAGAGTGGAGTGTCGGTGCTCAGAGAAAGTGAAACCGCTATGGTTTAAATTTTTAAATGTATTTCTAAGTACCTTCTTACCACTTCCAAATAAATGGCCGTAAGTGAGGGAAGCATTAGTATCCATATTAATAGTAGATTAAGAAACAGAAGCAAGGACACTAACTTTTCTGAGTCCCTATGACTGCAAGGCTATGATATAAATCAGCTTGGCTTTCAGCCTCAGCATTTGAGAAGTGGAATGTGTACAATACATTTCAAATATTGTTTGGACCTCATCGTTCTACTTCTGAGTTTTTTCTTGATAAAATTCTTGTTTGTTACTCTTTGAAAATTTTAAACATATGCTGTTATAAATTATAAGATTCCTTTCACTTTCAGATTGGGGACTTAGGTGTAATTTATACCATTATTCTGATGTCAAAATGATGTATCTAGGTGGATCATTTTGAATATAATTTAAAATATAAAGCATGGTGTACAGTGTTGATCCCAGTGACCAGCAAAAGCCATGATGCAGGCTCCAGATCGACATCTGGTAGGGAGCGCAAGAGAACATGTAAGTAACAAAAGGGACACATGAAAGAGCTTCCAATTTTTTTATTGCTCTCCTTTGAGCTTTGAGGTGATGATTCTTAATATTCAAGAAAGATGAAAATAAAAAGAGAAAGGAAGCAAAACAACCTAGCTCAATGGTGATTGGTAGAGTAATTGTGGGCATGGCCCCAGAATGATAGCTGCTTCTATGTAATCAATGTTGACAAGGCTGGGAAGAGCTGGACAGGTCCCAAGAGGTAATGTTTTACTCAGAAACCCACTCAACCTAATTTCAGTAATGTACGGCTGTGGAGGGGCCTGGACCACAGCCAGAAAATAGGGCCATTAGAGCTCAGTGTGGGTGATGGCAGCTGGGAACACCGCCATCCCTCCAGCAGCATTGCGAGCAGGCTGCCTGGCTGAGCAGGCAAGCAGCCGCTGCTGCATATGCTCCTGGTATTTGCTCACCAACAGAATGCACAGACTTGCTATTCTCACCCTTTCGAGGAAATGAACAGGATGCATCAGGCAAGAGCTGCTTCCAGAATCTTTCTCAGCAAGGATCAGAAAGCCGATTTAGTACACATCTTTGCAAAGACCCCTGTGAAATTGTCCACTTGAGTCCCTTTTGTTTGTTAAGACTACCATTTCACTGTTTCAAGGGACATAGTTATACACCTCTACATCTTACATTTTTATTTCTACCTTAATAGGAGGTTTCGATCTTAAGAATAGTAGTTGTGGATCAAGAGTGTGAAAACTACTAGGGTTTTCTATTTTTCAAAATCTATGAGATTCATTAAAAACACATAACTCTGTAAATTTTAGAGAAGTGATCCAGCAGAACACCTCATTATAGTAACCATTAGCATATAAAGGCCAAGACCATATGGATTTTTGCTTTTTGTTTTCATTATTACCATTGTCACATTTATAGTTGATACAATTATATGTGGCCCATGGTAAGGGTCAGTTCCTTTCATTGGGTGAACAAATAAATGAACAAATATATTTGTCCTTCCATTTTTAAGCAACTTTCTAGTGTGGAGTATTAACAATACATGTTTTTGTGGCTGGGGATTTAGCTCAGTGGCACTGTACCTGCCTCACAATTGCAAGGCCCTGAGTTCAATCCCCAGTACCAAAAAAAAAACAAAAAAACAAAAAAGAATACATGATTTTATCCTCTCTCATGTTAATTTTTTCTATCTAAGTTTAAGACATAAATATTAAAATTCATGGAGTCTTCCAGTGAACATGGTGAATTCTAAGAGGCTTTGGGGCTTGGAAGAACATAGGTAGGTTAAAGCTATTGGTTAGATATTGATAGAATTTGTCCAAATTGATTGGATGTATTTCTGATATAAGTGTGTAGTGTGTAGTCATACCATTAAAAAAATAAAAAAATATATACGTATATATTCCACCTGTGTGTCTTAACCTGGCTGCTATAACAAAGTACTAAAAACTGGTGGCTTTTTAACAACACAAATTGATTTCTCATAGTTAGGAAGGCTGGGAAATCCGAGGACAAGGTAGCCATTGATTCATTTTGTCTGCCAAGGCCTACTGTCTCATAGATGGCATCTTCTATGTCCTCACATGGTGAAAAGAACTTTTCATAATGGCACTAATCCTAATCATGGGTGCTGTACCTCCTAAAGGCCCCACTTGCTAATACTATTGGGGAAAGAGGGCAAAAACATTCAGATCATAGTACTGTGACTCAGTCGCTTTTCCTGTAATATCTTAACCAAAACAGCATTAATATTAGCTTTTCATATTCAATATGAGTGAAAGTACTATTCAGTGCTAAACTAAGAAAGAAAATGCATGTTCCACTCTTTATCTTGCTCGATTCTGTTGTTATCTCAGTAACTCCAGGTCTCACTTGTTGGCTAGATTCACACCTAGTTACTTCTACTCCCTTGCTCACTATCAACTGGCACTGAAAATCTCACTTCAGCCTTTTAAGTATCAACTGCACAGGGGGAGGCTGATCCTTAGAGGAGGAATGTGGTTATTTACCCTAATTGGATTGTGGTAATTGGAGTGACCAGCTGGCCTCAGCTGTTCATCTGTCTTTGACTCTCACCATGATGATCAAAGTTTTGTGCAAAATACTGAAAATTACATGTTAAGTCATCTCTAGCATTTACAAATTATATAATTAGTGCCAGAAAGTGCCAAGACTAGATCTCATATTATGAAAGACTAATCAGGATTTTTTCCCTCCATCTGATGAGCTGCTTTTAATGAGACAAATTTTTGGATTTTGTAAGCTCCAGGCCTACATACTTGTGAGCTCCCTCATCATCCATCTTAAGCTAAGGTAAGAGGAGAGAAGTAATCAACAACAGAAACTTCCTGAATGCCTCTGCCCTAGGTTAGAATTTTCTGCCATTTATTCTCAGTGTGACTTAATCTCCTTGTGCCTCAGTTTCCCCAGTTGTAAAATAAGGCAATTAAGGTAACGGTGAGAATGAATTAAAGTGACACACGTATGCTTACAAATGTTCTGAGCACAGTGAGACAGCTTAACATTAGTATATCAAAATATTTTATACAAAGAGCCAGGAATAGCATAATTTTATAGTTCTTTCAAACAGGTGACGAGAATAGGTTAGAGATATAGATAAATAATTATGTGGTCAACATGTTTCATTACCTATCATGACTTCTTTAGGGTTGGTATGTACCTGGACTTCAATTTTCATATCAATAAAATGAGAAATGTTTACTTGTTCTTTCATTCAACAATATTTACTGAGGACTTTCCCTCTACTTGTCTGTTCAAAGTTGAACAGAAGTAGATGCTGCTGTATCCTTTAGAGAGTCTATAGCATGGAAGATCTTAAAGGTCCCTTTCCTTGTAACATTCTATGGCTATGAATTTTATTGTCTGTTTAGGGTACTTGTTTTGGTGCACTGTTCTTCAAGTGTTAATAATTGACAACCTAGAAAGCTACGGCCTTAATTTTTTTTTTTTTTTGTAAATAGTAGGTAGCATCAATCAAATCACTACATTTTTAAGATTGCCTATAGTGAGTTATGAACCCTACAAAATAAATAGGATTTTAAAACTTTAGTTTAAAGTGAGTCAGTGCAAGATGAAATTGCCCTTCAGGGCTGTTTACATTTATTTACCAGGCTAGCCTGATTTGATTCCATAAACCAAATATATTTTGAAGAAAATAACATTTTCTGCCACAGATAATTTTTTAAACAGTGTTGTTAGATAGGTGTTCCAAAGAAAGAATTCTGAAAATGTATTTAAAGTGGTGGTAGATATAAATATTGTTTTTATGAATATAAATAAATGACTGATTTGAAGGATATATGCATTTTTAGGAGCTCTCCTAATGGTCTCCTTAACAGGCTCCATTTTTCTCAACTCAGTATCTTCTCCTAATACCCAATCCATTTTATTTAGCATTGCTAGTTTAATCTCTTTAAAGCATAGCTGTATTACACTTCAGTGTATCCATTACCTTTAAATATAAATTTTCTAGCCTAAGAAGATTCCATTGACTCCAGTTTATCTTTATGAGAAACACTAGTAGTGAATAGGCATAAAGAGGAGAAAAAGCAGTAGCAAGAGATTCATTTTTAAAGGACGCAGATTATTTTAAATATTAGGACGTGTTCAGAAAGGAGTCTGGAACTGTTGTCATTAGAAAGACCCACTCAAAAAATTGACCCTTGGCCGGAATCCATGAACTTTGTTTTCAGGGGGTTCTAAATATTCCGTCATTGATAAAGTGGTTCCTTGTGTCTAAAATCTGTGAGCATACACGTAGTGTAGGCTGTGCATATCTGTTTTCCTTCTGGGAGTCTAGATTTTTGCATGCTGGGCAAAAGGTGCCTACATGACCAGCCTCCAATACAGATTCTGGACTTGGAGGCTCAAGTGAGTGTCTCTAATAAATGATATTTCACATATATCATCAGAATTTATTGATAAAGAATTGAGTATATCCTATAACCTCACAGGGAGAAGACTCTTAGAATTTTTTGTCTAGTTTCCTCCAGTTTACCCCGTGCTTTTTGCTTTGTGTCCATTCACTGTAATAAATTATAGCCAGGGATAGGACTGTTTGCTGAGTTCTGAGTCCTACTAACAAATCACTGAACCCAATAGTGGTGGTCTTGGGGGGCAGGGGCGGAGAGGGTGATTGGGCTGTTATTCCTTGGTATCACAGGTGATTTCAGGGTGATTGAATTCTCTTTAGACAAGCTGGCATATTAATACTATCTTCTAGCGTAAGTCAATTAACTTGAGTTCTGTAGGGAAATTTTCGAAGAGGTAAATCAACATTCAAAAAGATGGAAAGTCTTATTTATTATGTGCTTGAGTTTTTTAAAGTGTATCCATTAACTTTAAATATAAATTTGCTAGCCTAAGAAGATTCCACTGAGTCCAGTTTATCTTTATGAGAAACGTTAGCATCTAATAGGCATTAAGAGGGGAAAAAGCAATAGCAAGAAATTCATTTTTAAAGGACACAGGTTATTTTAAATATTTGCCCTATGAATATTAACTTGAAATGTGTTTGGTTCCAAGAAACCAAAAACTACAAAAGTGCCTTTAAAAAGACTAAGAGGTATAAAGAAAGATGTCCAGGGATGGTATTGTCACTCATTAAGTGATCTTTTCTTGCTGTTTTGCCATATTTAGGGTATAGATTTTTTGTCTTCATTATCACAACATAGCTGCTACCTCACCAACCAGTTTTGTTGGATACCCTAGTCATTAGGATAAAAGAATCCAAAGGTCAAAACCAACTCTGCTGTCTTCCAAAAATTCTAACTGGCCCATACTGTTATGTAGCCACCCCTGCTTCCAATGGGAGCTGAAAATTACAGTATTTCACTTTGCAGTTATACTTCTAGAAATTAGGATGAATGCTCATTAACTCACATAAATTATCTATCACCATTTTTATGACACTAATTGAACAGAAAAACAAGATGATTATTGATTCCCTATGTGAATATCTCACGTATTAGTACCTTGGAAGTAAGGCTAAGAATAAAGACCACAGAAATGTCTGCTAAGTGGGCAACATTCCCTTATTATCACACCTTTGTTCTTAGGCTTCTCTGTAGGTGCTACTGAAGAGTTTCTGAGATGCCAACTCCTGAACTTGGACATTATATTACTGGGGTAGAAATAGTTTGTATGTTTTTTGTTTTTTGGTTTTTTTTTAATCTTAAATCTCTTACATAACGGTATGAAAAAGAGAAATGTGTTGTAGCATCACATGATCAGATGAGATTAATATTAACTCTCATTTTTTTTCCTCCATCCCATCTTGTTTTGTTTTCTTCCTCAGAAGCTGTAGATGAAACCAAACCTAAGGAAAGTGCCCGGCAGGATGAGGGTAAAGAAGAAGAACGTGAGGCTGACCAAGAACATGCCTGAACTTTAAGAAATGGCTTTCCACGTCCCTTCCCTCCCCTCTCCTGAACCCTGTCTCTCCTACCCTCTCTCAGCTCCACTCTGAAGTTTCCCTTCCTGTCCTGCTCACATCTGTGAGTCTGTCCTCTCCTACCCACCAGCCCTCTTTCTCTCTGTGTGGTAAACATTAAAAAAAAAAAAAAAAAAAAGCAGGAAAGATCCCAAGTCAAACAGTGTGGCTTAAACATTTTTGTTTCTTGGTGTTGTTATGGCAAGTTTTTGGTAATGATGATCCAATCATTTTGGGAAATTCTTGCACTGTATCCCAGTTTTTTGATCTGGTGCGTGTGGCCCTGTGGGAGTCCACTTTCCTCTCTCTCTCTCTCTCTGTTCCAAGTGTGTGTGCAATGTTCCGTTCATCTGAGGAGTCCAAAATACTGAGTGAATTCAAAACCATTTTTGTTTTCCTTCTTTTCAGTGTGATGGAATGAACAAAAAGGAAAAAATCAAAAACCCAGTTTGTTTAAAAATTAAGTAAATAAATAACTAAATAAATAATAAAGCAGATGTGCCAATTAGCGTAACTTGCGGCTCTGTGGCTCCTTTTTCAATCTGAATATTAATAAATCATGAGAGTAATCAGACTGCAGTGGTTCTGTGTTTCTGTTCCATGTTCCTGTTAGTTAGCTGGACACACTGGGATCTTATATTTCATCTTGGTCCTGGCCTCACAGCCTGACACAAACCACTTTGCCAAAACAGAAATGAAGCCTAAAGGCTCTGGACAGGACCAACAGCTCTGGTTCTTGATGGGATAGCCAGGCACCAGTTTGCTAAGGCTGCCATGATGAAGTGCCACAGATCAGATGGCTGCAGTGGATATTTATTTTCTCACAATTCTGAAGGCTGGAAGTCTGAATTTGAGATGGTGCCAGCCTTGATTCCTTCTGAGGGCTGTAAGAAAGTGATCCCCCACAAGCCTCACTTCAGGACTTTTCAACGTGCCCTTCATAGCCATAGAGCAAAGGCTCTATGCTTGTCTTGGTGTCCAAACATGTTCTTTTTTAAAGGAACCAGTCACATTGCATTAGAGCCTAACCTACTGGCCTTGCTTTAAGTTGATTACTTCCCTCAACGCTGTCTCCAAATAAGGTCATTCTGAGTTTCTAGGAATAAGGGCTTTGATATAAGAGAGAGGTTCATGCAATTTAGCCCATAGTAGCCACTAAGAATTGCTTTCACTGAGGCATTGAGAGTATCTTCGTGATTTGGGAACTGGATCATTTATCCAGTGAAAATTATACCAGGTTTTACTAGGTTAAATATTATAGAAATGTACATAATTCTGAGAAACTCCCAGGCTTTTGTTTAGGGTTATTTATTTTAACCAAATGTTGATCTAATTTGTTCTATTGTTTTCTACTTATGAACTTCTATTGGACATCGATCTATTGGACAAGTATCACATACTTGATTAACTATAATTATTGCACTAGCTGATGATGATAGAATATAAAGAAAAGGTATATATTTAGTATCCATCATTAATCTTTTTCAAATTTTCTCCCACGGTGAGTTTTATAAGTGCCTTCTATTAGAAGGTAAATAATTCTCTTGGGAAAGAAAGCAATGTTCCTAAATCCTGAAGTATCCATTCTGTTTATTCCTCCCCAACCTTCCTGGTCCAAATTCATAAGAATCTATACTCTGCTCTGGCCTTAGGGTTTCTCTCATAGAAAAATAAGGGGGACTTCCTTCAATTTCCTAGTCATCTGCATTTCTAAATTGGGAAGAAAATCTAAGAATTTCTGTTTGGAAAAAAAAATTCTGAGAAAAAAAGAAAGCTCCCAAAGTATTGAAGATCAAGGATATACATTATTTTAGGGGGTGCAACCTGTAACTTTGTAACTCAAATCATCCCTCTGTTGATCTAGTGCCTACTTAATACTTCAAAGAAAGCTGATGTCACATGAAGGATGAAGGACGAGTCTTCCCTGGACCAAGAAAGTCTTTTAGTTACTGACACTAAATGAAATTTTCACTGGGAGAAACCACCACATACCGAAAAATCAGAAAGCATCAGTATCACATACTAAGACAAGAGTTTGACTTTTTTTTTCTAAGTAGCCTTTTAGGGGGAGATTTCGGAGCAAGTAAGTTTCTGGGGCTCAATCATGATATCATCAGGCATGGGATAAAGTAACAGAAAAGGACACCCATGGATTACAGCCAACTCACATAGAGTGGCTGGCAAGTAACCGGTTGCTTTAAGAGTTCTCCTTTACCTTAACATTTTTTTGTAGAATAAATGCTTTAATTTTTCTAACATCTGCAACTCAAAGCAAGGTCACTATGACTTAGAACAATTCAGCTTCTTCAAAGCACAATTCTAAATGTCCTCCTCTAAATTCATATTCTTACTAAAAGCAATACCATAGGATTTTTAAAGCATCTAACATAGGGGATGGGGATTTAGCTCAGTGGTTCTACCTCCTGCCTCGCAAATGCAAGGGCCCGAGTTTGATCCCCGGTACCAAAAACGCAAAACAAAACATGTAACATATACTGTTTAATGATCATAACCCTTGTGTCAGCAGTGGGATTTTATTTTTACTAATAGGTTTCTATTTTGTTGTTGTTTTTTGTTTTTTGAGACAGGCTTTCACTATGTAGTTCTAGCTGGATTTGAACTTACTACATAGCCCCAGGCTGGTCTTGAACTCATGGTGATCCTTTGCCACCACATCTTGCCTCAAGTATCTATTTTTATTTAATTTATAAAGTCTTATTTCTTAATTGAATTTTAAAGGTAGAGGAGACCGATACGTGGGGCTTACAATGATCCTAAAAGGCATAACATGGATGATCACGACCTTCCTTTAGTACAAAACCATACAACTCAAACTATACATAGCACACATAAAATCAGAACGAAACTAAAAAGGATGCTCCATTGAAATCCCAGAAACATAGGCTCTAAATTCTGTTCAGAAAGCAAAACAAGTTGTTGACCTTAAAATGTTTACGTCTGGATTACTTTGAGATACTGAAACTAGGTTGAGGACAAGTGCAAAAAAGCCTTAACCTAAACAGGCCATCCTTTCAAATGAAAATAACATCATATTCCGGGATTCAGATCCAAAGGTATATTCCTTTGGCAGCCAAACCATTGCCTTATCTATGAGAAATAAGATCTTTTAAGTTAACTGTATTATTTGAGTCTAAAGTGTTCAGGTATGATATAATAAAACTTTAGTTTCTTTGAAGATAAAGGGATCCTAAAATAGAAGTCTTTATTGCTATCACCCTACCCGCACTGTGCTGGTCCTCTAGTCATTTCCGTCATACTCTCTATTCAGAGGTTTAGGGCAGGAATCTTGAAAGCAGCCTGATTTTTCCTTTCTTTAGATATCATTTAATTCATGAGCAAACCTGCTGCTGAAGATTATAAAAGAGAAAAAATAAAATATGTGCCCACTACTGTAGCCAACTCTGCACTTTCCTTGGTCAGTTAGAAGTGGTCTAAGTTTTTTTTTTTTTTTTTTTTTTTTCCCATCGTTTTTTC
>NW_022900936.1:59845485-59856124 GCF_012274545.1 Fukomys damarensis
TTTTTTTTTTTTTTTTTTTTTCTTTTCCACAGTAGTTCTTTCCTTATTCAGCTTCTAAGAGAAATGAGGGAAGGATTACTTAACTCGTCAAAGTAAACCAGGTTATTGAGAGGTATTAAAATGCATTGTTTTCAACATTGGCCAGTTCCATGAGAGCCAGTACTGTAGTTGACTTGGAAGCCTGAAAAATGGAAAAAAATCAACTTCATGAACAATTTCCATACCTAAGCATTAAGATCATCACAGGTTCCATTAACTTTTTCTTAATTTTCTCATAATTGTCTGCTGTCATGGAAACATACCTTCTGTTCATCTGGCTGTAAAAATAACTTGGTAACCCTTCTAGCTAAATGTCAGCTAATAAACATAGCATTAGAAATGTTGGCTTCTTTATCTCAAACAGAATTCCTATCTCTCTTTTCCCTTAGGAGGTTAAAACCTATGTCTGCGTATTAAGCACACAAGGCCTGCATCCAGGTGCATTACTACTCTCCATTAGAATTTATCCCTATATGATTACTATTACTATGATTACCCTTCCTGGAAAACAAGACTCAGTTACCAAGAATGTGGACAAGTTCATAACTATGAGGATGATGAATCATTAAATGCTCTTGGAGAATACTATTAAAATGACAAAGACATTTCGAATGTGTGTTTTCCAGCAAATTGGTTACCTGTTTGGTTTTCTTATAGGGTTGTGTCATTGTTGGCAATTGCAGCATGTTGAGTGTTACAGAGATTATCTTCCTGCGGACAAGTCCAATGAAGTGAGATGCTTCTATACAGCAGAAAATTATTGCTGGTTAATCTCACGTCTCCGGGTAGTGGAAGCACATGTAATTGTCAAAAGAATTTTAAAATAACTCTAATGGCTACTGAAATAATGCTATTTTGTTGGAGAAATGTAGGAAATCTAAGAAAGGTAAAGATAAGATAAAAACAATCCACAATTTACCACTGAAAATTAAGAGAAGTTAATATTTACTGATACAGGCATATAGTCTGCCTACTTATCTGGCTTCATCCATTGTCGATCACCCGTTTATCTATTTCTATTTATATATGCGGGTAGACATCTGTTTAAATATGTAGATATTTAAAAATAAATGGGTTCATGCTGTGCATATTATTTTGTAAACTGCTTTAGATATTCAATAGCAAATTGCAGGAATTTTTCAGGTCAATGGATAGACATCTACAACACTGTATTTGAATAGCTGCACTTTGTTTTGTGACTTTTTAAGAGAATTTACTTAACCAGATCCAGAAAAACAGAAAAACTGTGTCAAAGGAAGTACTCTAAAGGCCTCTTTTGATGCTGCTTGCCATATTAGAGACAGATGTCTTTAAAATTCTTGCTTGCCTCTGCTACTTCCCAGTGCCGAGCCCTTTTGAAGCGTGATACTAAAGGAAAAATGAACATCCCAATATACCCTTATCAAAGTGTTGTCAGATATTTTGAATAAAGTGGGAAGGTTACAAAAGCTCTACAATCTTGCGTTGCTCTAATTGTGGACAACCCCCATCAATCTTGTCTGCTGGTGGACATGGGCTGCATTTCCTAACCAGGCCCAGGAAAGGAGAGCTGTCGACTGGAAGGACTGAAGCCATTGCACAATAATGCACAGTTATAAAATGGACAGAAATCCATTTTTATCTAAGAATGCCGTTTTGGTTTTTTAGTAGATACTTTTGTGTTGATGTTGAAATATTGCAATCAAATAATATCTTGATTACTAACCCTTTGGTATAACTTTAAGTGTCACACTGAGGTAAGCGCCTCACTTGTTCACGTTAAACCGGGTCCTGCTGCTTCCAAAAGAAATGCTAGATTCAGGGATTTCCAAATGATATGACTTGTGTGTAGTTTGTGTCCCCTGAAGGGTCATTGTGCTTACAGATGGGGTCTGCAGGTTGGCATTGTTGAGAGGTGGGGGAGCCTTTGGGAGTTGGGCCCCAGTGAGAAGTTTGTGTTTCACTGAGGGCATGAGGTGGTTCCCACGGGCCCCCTGGAAGCTCGTGTTTGAGCCTTTCAGTTCTCCAGAATTTTTTTTTTTTTCTTTTGTAATCGGGGATCAAACTCAGGACCTTGAACTTGCGAGGTAGGCGGCAGAACCACTGTGCTAAATGTGTTGCTATAAAAGTAATTAGAGAAAAGCCAGGCATGGTGGTACTTACCTGTAATCCCAGCTACTAGGGAGGCTGAGGCAGAAGGATCTTAAATTCGAGGCCAGCTTATGCAATTTATTGAGATATTATCTCAAAATAAAATGTTTTGAAAAGGCTATACATATAGCTCAATGGCAGAACATTTGCTCAACATGCACAAGGCTCCGGGTTCAAACATGATAGCACATGCACACACACACACACACACACACACACATGCACACACACACACACACACAGAGCCAGCCTTGCCCCACCCAGCTCTCTCTAGTGCTGCTTCAAGAGGCAATCACTGGCCCATTCCCATATGTACTTTCACCACTGCAATCTGTGTTGTGAAGTCATGTAGCCAACTGGCCTGTGCTCCGGAGCCTATGCTGGGCATCCAACCTCCAAAAATGTAACCTGTGTCAGGTAATCTATGATAGGTATGGAAACCTAACTAATACATCACAAAAACATTTTCTGAGAGTTAATAGGCAGCTGTGGCTATATGAGGTCTTAGTGATACCCAGAAAGTATAAAGCTAAAGTATGAGTCAGAATATCAGAGCCTGAGAGCTAAGGGTCTAAGATTGCTAGAAAGTTCCTAAGATGTGTTGAGAAGTCCTTCTTTTTAGAGAGAGTATTGCTGTGGGGTAAATATTTGTGGTCCTCATAATTCACTTGAAGCCTAATGCCCGGTGTGATGGTACTTGGGGGTAAGGCCTTTGGAAGTAATTAGGCCATGAGGGTGGAGCCTCCCTGATGGCATTAGTACCTTTATTAAAAGCTGAAAAGAGACTGGCTCTTTCTCTCTGCCTTTTTTCCATATGAGAAGGTAGACTTTTGCAGTCTGGATAAAGGTCTTCAGCAGAACCTGACCAGGCTCACACCCTGACCTCAGCCTTCCTGTCTTCAGAACTGTGAGAAATAACATTTCTGTTTGTAAGACACCCAGTCTGTGGTACTTTTGGTGTAGCTGCCCAAACTGACAATGATCATATGACTATGAAACAGCTAGAGATAGGGTTGAAACTGGTTTGGACTATGAAGAAAGAATTTGTGACCTATCTAAACAAGGAAAATAAGTTGAATAACACTGCCAAAACCAAATCACCAACTTGTGATGCCTTACAGTCAGTCTCCACTCCTTGGGGCTGCATTTGTCTAAGAAGAATGTGTTTATGAAACCGGTCTTGATCACTTGAAAAATCATATTCCTGAAAACCTAATTAGTGCCCCTGATAAATTAGAATATTAATAAGTTTTGTGGAGACTAAGTACTTATTAATTAACTCACTATGGATGCAAAATTATGTTTAAAGTATAAATGAGAAGATTAATATTTCATTTTATACTTAGGAGTTAAAAGCAGATGTCGCTGTTGAAATTTTTCAAAAAGCACTGGAGGAAGAAAAATGGTTTAAAAGTTTTTCTCTTTTCAAAAAGACCCAGGAGTGTGAGAACCTCAGTGGACTAGAGGCAAGCAGCATGAAGGAGCTGCTCTGGGACATTTATCCTGATCAACAGGTATATAGCTGCCTATGAAGCTAGGGAGACCAAAGGAAATTGCTGAAATGCACTGAGACAGCAACCAGGTGAAACCCCGAACTTTCGGTATTTAGAATTAGTAAAGGAACAGAAATGGTACACATCAGCTCCAAATGTTCAACGGGGACAGATCCTCCTCCTTCTCAAAACTGAGAGAGATATACCAGCAAACTATTAAAAATGCAGACTTTGCTACAGGGCAGATACACCGCCCAAGCAACGGGTAAGCCAAATTCTGTCAACTGACTAAATGCAGGAGATGGAATTCCCAGCATTTCCTAGCTGATTTAGACAGTGGCTTGATGGGGAAGCAAAGTAAGAAGCCCCATTGTTTGCATGGGCTTCACGGAACACAAACTCCCACACTTTTCATACCTCTCAGATGAAATAGCCACTACTCATTAGGGAGGCAGAAAGCACCTTGTCTAAGAGTCAGCTTGGGCCTGGGAGAATGATGACTATGGCACATAGCAGGTAAATTCACAAGGAAGGAAAAAGTACTACAGGAACCGGGCTGCAGAAGCCTAATTCCAGGCTCCTGGAAAGAACCAGCCAGTTGTTAAGCATTATGAAACCACCCTTGCTGGGAGCTACCTGTACAGGTGAAAGGAGACACCCGACACACACAACAAAGAGAAAGAGTTTGAACAATGCAACGGGAAGAGCCCAACCTCAAGAGGCTTTGTGGGTGGTGTCTCAAGGACCAGGAGGTCCTTGTTGAAAGCTGAGTGCCAAAGACTTCTCCTCCCATCACAGACTCTGTGCATCCAATTGCATCTGCCCTGCTTGGTGGCCTTCAGAGTATGTGCTGCTGGACAAACACTGGCCACCAGCCATGACTCCAAGAGCACAGAACGGTGATCTCTGGAGCTGGAGCACACAGTCCAGACCATCCCACACTTTAGGTAAAGGAAGTAGCCAGGAATGTTCTTCCTGCAGTCTTATTACCAGGTTTTTCCTACCACTGACCATTTTGCCTTGGCACTTATTTGTGACTACAGAGGGACAGAGTTTGGCCTGTCATCTGCCTCAAACAGTTCCTCTTACTTGAACAGAGATCAGGAAGATCCCTAGACTACAAAAGATTTCACAAAGCTTCTTATATTAAATGGAGTCCCAAAATAGAAGTCTGGGGAAAAATGTCTTATTATAAATGACTCTACAAGGAGATCCTTGTGTGTGTGTGTGTGTGTGTGTGTGTGTCTGCGCGTGCGTGCACACGTGGGTGTGTTTCTTGTTTTTTAGGTTGTTAATTTTCACTTTTATTTCTATATTGTTCTGTGTTGTTCTGTCATGTTTTCCCACATTCCCACAGCAGCAGTTGTTTGATAGTTTTATCTAATTTTATTTTTTTGTTAGTTTGTTAATTTGGGTTAATCTACATATCACTTCTCTCACTTCCCAAATATGCTTCATTCTTTTTCTCTTTTTCTTGATTTTATTTCTTCTGTCTCACCTCCCTATCTTCTTCTTTTACACACACACACACACACACACGCGCGCGCGCACACACACACACACACACACACACACACACACAGAGTTCTTATTAATTAGGATATAAATAATGCTTACTTTCCTAGCCTAGTTTATATTATTACTCTGCCTTTCTTTCTTGGATTAGTGAAATAAAAAAAAATCTTTTAAAACAAGTCTTCAGTTATATGTTAACATATGGTCATCTTTTTAGTTTTTGATGTTATTGGTACTTATTCTTTCATCTCAAAGCAAGGCTTGGGATTGAACCTAGCAGGCTGAATAGACTGACTGGGTGCTTTCATACTGAGATATACCCATAGACCAGGACACATCCCAAAGAAAAAGCTACTTACTAAAAAGAGACCACAGAGTAATGGAAGAGATATCTATCCCAAGTGATCTAAAAAATCTAAAAACAAAAACAACAATCATACAAGATGTCTCTAAATTTCATGACTCTCCAAAAACAGGTAATGAAATAGATTAAATACCAAAAAACTTTAAAAATTAATTGTTAGGGCCAGACAGGCCTGTTCCCCACAGAATGGATAGACCACACACTGGTCCTTTAACCAACTCCTCACCAGTGGATTCTGTGCCCTGGCCACAGATACCTGCCACTTCCTAGTCAGCTCTTTATTTTGTTTACCCTCAGCATGGGGCAAGAGAAACACCAACTAGGTGATTGACCTGTTGATGAAACCAACGCATGAGGAAAAAAAGGTAAGCAGAAGATCCAGGAGAAATTATGGACCTGGCCAGCAGTGCTAGTCCCTGTAAAAGCCCACAGTTATTGTAAACTACAAAATGGCATGAGGTTTTACTCTGAAAATGATTAATTACTGGCAAGATAGAGTTGAGAAGCCATTATAGAATCCACCATATTGCCAGAGTGTTTAATCAGACACAATTTAGGGTCAGTTGTTTAAAACTGAGCCACAGGGCAAACAGAATAACTCCACTGCAGGGTTTCCAGTGTTACCTTTCCAGAGAGAGAGAGAGAGAGTGAGAGAGAGAGGGAGCCATGAGAGACAGCTGTAGGGAAGGTGCAGGCTAGATGTAGATTGTAGATGTAGACCCCTGGAGAAGTTTAAGCTCAGGGAAGAACCTAGGCTATGCCTTCTTATGTGAGAAAGCAGACTAGGAGAATGTGACTTTCAGGATGGATAGATGAGAAATTGCTGGTATCAAATCCAGCAGTCTGCTTGAACCCATACCTTGCTGCCTACATCCAGGACAGTCTACTTGTCTGATTACTTACCAACATAAGCAAGGACATGCCTTGATTTATATGTCTGCTATACTTTCAGATATATGAACAGAGGAGTGCCACTGGAATGGGTGGGTACATCATAAACCCACAGGGTATAAGGCAGAAAATTATGATTTGCTTGATTCCAAGACTGCAGATTGTGAAAATCCACTCCTTCAAAAACAGAGGATTTTTTTTTTTTGATTCATTGTTTTCTTTCTTTTTCCTTCATTGGTATTTTGGTTTTGGGGATTTTTTTAAACCTTTTTTTCCTATTTTCTGAAACCTATTAGTTTTTTTTTCCATCTTATTTTCTTTTCATTTATACCATTTGAATCTTATTTACACTTTTAGTTTTTCACACCAGAGAAACTGTTTGGTATTTACACATGTGTGTCCTATTTATTCCACCTAACAGCATGACTTCAATGTGCATCCATTTAGCTAAACATGTCTCTATTTTCTCATTCTTTATGGCTGAGTAGTAATCCACTTTTTGACAAACCACATCTTCTTTATCTAGTCTCCACTTGATAGGCATTTGGGTTGTTTCCAAGTTTCAGCTATTACCAACTGTGCCACTATAAACATTGGTGTGCATATATTGCTGTGGCATGATTCTTTTAATTCTTTTGGAAAGATACCTAGCAGAGGGATAGCTGGGTCAAATGAGACCCATAATTCTAGTTCTTTGAAGTATCTCCATATTGATTTCCACAGAGATTGCACCAGCCTGCGCTCCCACCAACAATGGAGAAGGGTTCTTTTCTCCCGACAACCCCGCCAGCATTTGTTATTGGTTGATTTCTTGATAACAGCCATTCTTTCTGGGGTAAGGTGTTGTTTTCATCTTCATCTCTCAAATAAACAGTGATATTGAACATTTTTTTTCATATATTTATTTACTGCTTTTACTTCTTTGTCTGAGAAATGTCTGTTCATTTCAAATGCCAATTTTAAAATTGGGTCTTTATGTTTGGGATGTATGAGGTTTTTTTTTGAATTCTTTATGTTTTACATAGTAGACCTTTGTCTGAGGAACAGTTGGTGAAAAAATTTTCCCTCATTATACATTGTCTTTTAGCTCTGTTGGTGATTTCTCTTGCAGTGCAGAAGCTTTTTAAAAAGATGAGATCCCAGTTGTTGATTCTTTGTGCTAGTTCCTATGCTACTAAGGATTTGTTCATAAAATCTATTCCTATGCCAATGTCTGTGAGAATTCTACCTAACTTATTTTCCAGCAAGTTTAGTGTTTCTGTTTCAATCTTTACATATTGAATCTACTTTGATTTTAGTTTACTGCATGGTGAAAGACACAGGTCTAGTTTTCATCTTCTGCAGATAGAAATCCAGGTTTTCCAACACAATTTATCAAAGAGGCTATCGTTCCTCCAGTGAGGATGGTTCGCACCTTTGTCAAAGATGAGGTAGCTGAGTATGTTTGGAGTTGTTTCTGCGTCTTCTAATCTATTGCACTAATCCTTGGGTCTGTTACTTTGCTAGTACCATGATGTTTTCATAATAGTGGCTTTGTAATATAGTTTCATGTTGGGGATTTTGATACACCCTGTCATATCTCTGTTGCCTAAAATGGCTTTTGCTATTTTAGGACTCTTCTGGTTCCAAATGAATTTTTGGATTGTTTTTCTCTAGTTCTGTGAAATATATTATTGGGATTTCAATCAAGATTGCATTGAATCTGTATAGCAGTTAGGGAAGTATGGCTGTTTTCACTATTTTATTTCTTCCTGCCCAGGAGCAAGGGATGTCTTTCTATTTTCTTATAGCCTGTTAAAACTCTTTCTTCAGAATTCTTTAGTGCTCCATGAAGAGGCCTTTTGCTTCCTTTGTTATACTGATTCCTAGATATCTCATTTTTTATGCTATTGTGAACGAAATTGTTTCCCTAATTTCTCTCTCAGTGAATCTGTTATTTGTGTACAGGAAGGCTATTGATTTTTGTGTGCTGATTTTGTCTCCAGCTACTCAACTGAATCTGTAAATTAAGTCTAGAAGTCTTTTAGCAGAGTTTTTTTGGGTCTTCTATGTAAAGTATCATATTGTCAATAAATAATGAGTTTGATTTCTTCCTTTCCTATTTTTATTCTTTTCTTTCTTTCTCTTGTATAATAGCTGTGGCTAATGTTTCCAGAACTGTATTGAACAAGAGTAATGATAGTGGAGATCATTGTTTTGTTCCTGATTTCAGTGTGAAGGTTTTCAGTTTTTGACCATTTAGTATGATGTTGGCGGTTGGTTTTTCATAGATAGCCTTTGTCAAGTTGAGATAAAGACTATTTATTCCAATTTCCTGCAGGGTTTTTATCGTGAATGGGTGTTGAATTTTGTCCAGTGCTTTTTCTGTATCCATTGAGATGATAATATGATTTTGTCCCTGACTCAGTTAGTACAATATATTACATTTATTGATTTACATATGTTGAACCATCCTTCATAAACCTGACTTGGTCAGTGAGTATGATCTTCTTAATGACTCTCTATATTCTGTTTGCCAGTATCTTATTGAAGATTTTTGCATCTGTGTTCATTAGGCAGATTGGCCTGTGTTTCTCTTTTTGGGGTTGGGTCTTTTCCTGGTTTTGGAATCCAAGTAACACTTATTTCCAGGAATGAATTTGGAAGTATTCCTCCCCTTTCAATTTCATTGAAAAATTTATAGAGTAGTGGCAGTTGTTCTTCTCTAAATGTTTTGTAAAATTCAGCAAAGAATACATCAGGATCTGGGCTTTTCTTTGTTGGTAAATATTTAAATATGTTTTTAATTTCACTGATTGTAATTGGGGTGTCTAGGATTTTTATATCTTCTTTGTTAAATTTTGGCAATTCATATGTATGTTGAAATCTGTCCATTTCTTTTGTGTTTTCCAATTTATTAGAGTACATATTCAAGAAGTAAGTACTAATGATCCTCTGGACTTCTGCTGGATCTGTTGTGACTTCAACTTTTTTGTTCCTAACTGCATGAATTTTAGCCTTTTCTTTCCTTTTTTTTTTTTGATAAGGCTGGCTAAGGGTTTATGAATTTTATTTATTCTTTCAAAAAATCAACTCTTCAATTTGTTGATTTTTTTTTAATATTGTTCTATTAGTCTCCATTGCACTGATTTCTGCTCTGATCTGTATACTTTCATCCATTGTATGACCTTTTGGTTTGTCTTGCTCTTCTTTTTCTAGGAGCTTACGATTCTGCATTAGGTTGTTTATTGGAGCTTTCTCTGTTTTCTTAGTGTGGGCATACACTGCTATGAATTTCCCTTATAGAACTGCTTTCATTTTGTCCCATAGATTCCTGTATGTTGTATTGGCATTATCATTTATTTGTAAAAAATGTCTAATTTCTTCTTTAATTTCCTCTGTGACCCATTGATTGTTCAGGAGACTGTTGTTCAATTTCCATGTGTTTGTGAAGATCTTGATTTTTTTTATGCAGTTGATCACCAGTTTAATTGCACTATAGTCTGACAATATATATGGGATAACTTCAGTTCTTTTGTATTTACAGCATGTTCTATGAGCTAGTATGTGACCTATTTTGGAGAATAATCCATGTACAGGTGAAAAGAGTGTATATTGTGATTTCGTGGGGGTGGAAATTTCTATAGACATCTATTAAGTCCATTTGTTCTAAAGCTTGGTTCAGTGTTAGTATTCTCTTGTTGATTTTTTGTCTAGATGATTTGTCTATTTGTGACAGTGGGGTACTGAGGTCCCCCACTACAACTGTATTAGTGTTTATTTGGTGTTTCATGTCCCTTGTTATTTGTTTTGTATATTTGGGGGCATTAGTATTTGGTGCACATATATTTATGATTGTCATCTTTTCCTCTTGGACTTTTTCCCTTTACAAGGATATAGTGGCCTTCTTTGTCTCTTATAATTAGTTTTGGTTAGAAATTTACCTTGTATGCAATAAGATGGTCACTCCTGCTTTTATCTGGGTTCCTATCACAGAGGAACTGTTTTCCATCCTTTTATTTTCAGTCTATGAGTTTCTTTTTGAACTAGATGTGTTTCTTGTAGATAGCATATGTTGGAATTTGCTTCTTAATCCATTCTGCCAGTCTATTTCTTTTGATTGGTGAATTGAGACTATTAACATTGATGGTTATAACTGATATGTATTGACTTTTCATTGTCATGTTATTTTCCTTTTTTGGCTCTTTTTAATCTTTCCTCCTTTCCT
>NW_022900936.1:59861161-59897108 GCF_012274545.1 Fukomys damarensis
GCGCGCACGCCGCCGGGTGATCGCAGACAGGCAGGCAGGCAGGCAGCTGAAAAAAACCCCCCTCCTTTCCTTTTTAATTTCTTGCCTTGCCTGATGGATTTGCTCTGTTAGGCTTCATGGAATTATAATTTTCATTGCCTTTTTCTAGGATATTGTTTAGAATTGTTTGCAGTGCTGATTTGGTATTCATGAAGTTTCTCTGATGTTCTGTGCCATGGAAGTATCTTACTTCCCTATCAATTTTGAAAGGTAGTTTTGAAGGATACATAAGTCTAGGTTGGAGGTTATTTTCTTTTAGGGCTTGAAATACCTCTCTCCATGCTCTCCTTGACTTGAGGGTTTGTGTTGAAAATTCTGCTGTGATTCTGTTGGGATTTCCTTTGCATGTGATTTGTTTCTTTTTTCTAACTACTTGTCATACTCTTGTTTTTTTGGGTTGATATTTTGATCTTCCAGCTGGTCTTTAGGCTTTTTCTAATGACTCTGAGGCAGTCTCATTTTCATTATACCAGGAAGAGAAACTGATTAGATCAATCACAACACTTTAGCCCAAGTGATACAATCATCAACACAGTACCAAAAGCACAGCTTAGAAAATTACAATTTGTGGTAGTTATTAATCTATCACTTTTGACCATTAAATCAAAATTGAGGACCAGCCCTAAATATGTTTATATGAATAAACTCTTCTATATAGCAATTTTACCCTTCAGAATGGGACTTCGAAGGAGTTGGAGAAGGAAGGTAGATAGGTAGAGGGATAGGGGAAGGAGGTTGGAATAGGCCAGAGGACACAGAAAGATCATGCAAACTCTAGAAAACTGTTGAAGAGAAGAGGAAAAAAACAGAATGAAAAAAACACAAAGGCAAGAATAGAGAAATTTAAAAGCAATAGGGAAGCTTGAAACTCTATTCACTTTACTTTAAAAACTGAAAGGCAAGAGAAGGAAAAAGAGAAGAAATGAAAAAAAAATTGAAATGAAAAAGAAAGAAGAAATCTGAATTAGGACAGGAACAGGAACAAAAAGGGAGGTGAAGAATGGTGTTGGAAAGCAAGAGGGTGAATGAGAGAGACAAAGAAAAGAGAAAAGAAGGAAAAAGAAGAAAGAAAAAAATAATTTGAAATGAGTAGAAAAATAATAACTAAAAATAAGAGGAAAAGAAAAACAAATTTAAAATAAAAAATAAAAATGAAGTCCCTCCTTCAGGGTATATCTTTGCTGTCACAATAGACAACATGGGCAGCTGTGTACATATATAAATCAGTTTCAGCAAGCCAGAAGCAGACCCCTGAGATTCAGGCTGATTTCTGGCTTCAAGTTGAGCCCCCTGACCTCCTGCAACATTAATTCTGCAAGGTTCCACTGCAGGTTCCAGCTTCCCTTCCCCTGAAGATAGTCCAGGTCCTGATGGGAGTTGCTGATCCTTCCAACTTACCAAGTATGGTGGTCTAGTGTACCTTTATTGCAGAGATTCTCTTCACTTTTATAGTTGGCTTCAATTTTCATCAAGGAGCCTGAGAGAGGCCATCTTTCTGTTTTTCACTTCTGTTTTATGTTGTGGAATGCAGGACAATGGCCTTTTTGACCCCTTGTGCCTCTGTGATGTAGATCCAGCATAACCAGGAGGCCAGATGTGTGTGGGGGCACTGGGTGGTGCTGCAGGGGTGCTTGTGGGGTTCTGGGAGTGAGGCAGCAGCCTAGCTCCACATGCCTTCACTTCTCTTTACCGGTCTGCACTGTTCCACATTATTGGTTCTTAGGGTATATTGATATTCAACATGTCTTTAATGCTATTTTTGCTGCTGATTTTATTGCTATTGTAAAGGTGGCATAGTTGTTGTTATTAATTGTTTTTCTCTGCCTCCCAATATCAGATTGCCTTTGTCATTAACAGCATTATAGAATGTTACCTGAGAATTGGATGTTGAGCCAATTATAATGCAAACACATCAGTCTTTCCTACCAAAGAAAAAAAAGGTGGTTGGATCATGGAACAGAGGCAAAGGCCTGTAGCTCACCACACCCAGAATGCATCACTGAAAATCAGATACTAACTAAAAAGGTCTCTATACTAATAAAGTTTTTCATTATAATTGACCTGCAAACTTCAACAAATAATAAAAACAGAACAATAGAAACATGAGAATGCAAAGCAAAAATGCCCCCCAAACTCCCAACTCCCCCAAAACTGATCCAAGAAGGATAAAATCAAAAGCCATATAGAATTACTTGAAAAGATATTAGACATATAAAAAATCAATAAGGATATTGGTGAGCTTAAAGAAGGTATAACTAAACAGAAAATAGACTTAATAAACAAAATGATCAGAAAGTGCATTGAAGAAAATAATAAGCTATCTGAGCTAAACAAAGTGATATAAAACATGAATGATAAATTTAATACAGATGAGAGTCCATGAAAATGTATCAAAGAAAAATCAGGAAATTAAATATTGTGTTGAAAGTATGGGCAGCAGAATTAACTAATGTGACTATAGAGTGTCAAAACTAAAAGATAGGCTGTACACAAATAACAGACTCACTGAGAAAGAAATTAGGGAAACAATTCCTTTCACAATAACATAAAAAATGAAATACCTACGAATCAATCTAATGAAGGAGACAAAAGACCTCTACACTGAAAGTTACAGCACTCTGAAAAAAGGGATAGAAGAGGATATAAGAAGATGGAAAGACATTGCTTTCTCCTGGGCAGAAAAAATCAACATAGTGAAAATGGCCATATATCCCAACCTGCTATACAGATTCAATGCGATCCTGATTGAAATCCCAATAATAAATTTCACAGAATTAGAGAAAATAATCCTAAAATTCATTTGAAACTTGAAGAGACCTAGAATAGCAAAAACCATTCTAAGCAACAGACATGGCAAGGAATATCACAATTCCCAACTTGAAACTATACTACAAAGCTTCAGTGATAAAAACAGCATGGTACGGGCAAAGTAACAAACCCAAGGATCAGTGAAATTGATTAGAAAATGCAGAAACAACTCCAAACATACTCATCTACCTCATCTTTGACAAAGGTGCAAACCATCCTCACTAGAAGAAAGATATCCTCTTTAATAAATTGTTTTGGAAAAACTGGCTTTCAACTTGCCAAACATTAAAACTAGATCCCTATCTTCCACCATGCACTAAACTAAAATCCAAGTGGATTAGAGATCTAAATATTAAAACAGAAACACTAAACTTACTTGATAGTAAATTAGGTAGAACTCTAAAAGACACTGGCATAGGAGAAGGCTTTATGAAAAAATTCTCAGCAGCATGAGAACTGGCACAAAAAATAACTGGGATCTCATTGTATTAAAAAGTTTTGCAGTGCAAGAGAAACCACCAATAGAGCTAAAAGACAACCTGCAATGAGGGGAAAAAAATTTTACCAGCTGCTTCTCAGATAAAGGACTACTATCTAGAATATATAAAGAATACAAAGAAAGGGCTGGGAATTTAGCTCAGCCGTTTGGTGGCCTTTCTTGCAAATGCAAGGACCTGAGTTCAATCCCTCGTACCACAAAAAAATAAATAAATAAAAAGAACTTAAAAACTTAGAGCCCCCAAATACAATGACCCAATTTAAAAATGAGCATCTGAAATGAACAGACATTTCTCAAAGAAGTAAAAGCATCAAGTAAATATATGAAAAGATGTTCAACATCACTGTTCATTTGAGAGATGCAGATAAAAACACCTTAACCCAAAAGGAATGGCTGTTATCAAGAACTCAACCAATAAAAAATGTTGGAGGAGTTGTGGTGAGAAAGGAACCCTTCTCCATTGTTGGTGGGAGTGCAGACTGGTGCATCCTCTGGAAATCAATATGGAGATACCTCAGAGAACAAGGATTAGGGGTCCCATTTAACCCAGCTATCTCTCTGCTGGGTAACATTCTAAAAGAATCATACCACGGTGAAATATATACACCCATGTTTATAGCAGCACAGTTTGTAATAACTAAAACTTGGAAACAACCCAAATGTCCATCAAATGGAGACTGGATAAAGAAGATGTGTTTTTTTCTATAAATGAAGTACTACTTAGCCATGAAGAATGAGAGTAGAGACATTTAGAACTAAATGGATCACACTGAGGCTATACTCTTAAGTGAAACAAATAGGACAGAGTTGAGTAAATACCAAACAGTTTCTCTGGTGTTAAAAATTTTAAAGTGTAAATAAGGTTCAAATGGTATAATTAATAGTGTGAAACAGGAAGAAAATGGCTAAAGAGGAACTGAGAAGGGTAGTGGAAAGGAAATAAGGGAAAAGAAAAAATGTGAAAAAAGGGAAATATGGAAACAAAGTCTTTGTAAATAGGGAAGGTGGAGGGGGTAAAGGGAGGGCAAGGATATGGGGAAAAATAAGAACCAAAGCATATCATGTAAATGTACAAGATCCCAATGATAAACTTAACTCTATTGTTTGCTTTAAATGTACCAATAAACTTAATGGGGGAAAAATTAAGACAGGGTTGATATGGGTGACCAATTTTTCAGACACTTTAAAAAAATGACAACTATATTAAAAATTGATCCAATATCTACTAGATGATGCACAGAAAACTAATCTAATATTAATTGAAATTAGTGAAAAATTAGAAGACAGAAAATGGCATAAACCTATTTGAAACAATAATAGTAGAAAACTTTCCAAATAGGGCAATAGAATTTGACATACAGATAAATTGGGCACACAAATCCACCAATAGGTGTGATTAGAAAAGAAACTCTCCAGAATATATCATAGTCAAAATTCTAGAAATCCAACACAAGGATAGAATCTTAAAAACTGTTAGAGAAAAGTGATGAATCACTTATAAACTTAAACCCATTAGATTGATAGCACACTTCTCAACTCAAACTTCAAAGGCCAGGAGAACTTGGACTGAAGTGTTTCAAGTCCCAAAAGAAGATATCTTCCAACACAGACATCTATATGCTGCAAAACAGTCTTTCAAAATTGATGGAGAAATAAGATATTTCTATGATAAGGAGCACCTATAGAAATTCATGATCACCAAACCAGCCCTGCAAAGAGTTCTGAAGGATTTTGTAGAAAGAGACAATTAAGCTTGCAATGCCAAAAAATCTAATAGAATGAAAATAACAAGCAGGATGAGAAGTTAAGAAGAAAAAGGGAAACAGGACAATAGTAACAAGAATAAGTGAATAACTTTTGGTGATAACAATGTGAATGATCTCAGTTCCCTAGTGAAAAGGCACAGATTGGCAGAATGAATCAAGAAACAAAATCCAATAGTATGCTATATACAAGAAACACATTTAACCCCTACTCCAACTTCATAGATTAAAAATCAAAGGATGGAATGAAAACCTGAAAACAAATAGGAGTAACTATTTTCAAAGTGGTCTTTGAGTTAAAACTGAATACAAGAGGCAAATGAAGTTGCTTCATATTGTTTAAGAGAACAATTCAACAGGAAGAGCTAACATTTGAAAATATATATTCATCAAACAGTAGTGTGCTCAATATATCAAGGAAGAAATTAGGAAGTTCCTAGAATCAAATAATTCCAGAATAGTACAGTATATCAGAAAAGAAAAGCAAGCCCAAATAAATAAGACTTCACCTCAAGATCTTTGAGAAACAAGAATAATCCAAATCCAAAGCTAAAACAAGGAAGAAAATTTTAAAGATCGTAGCAGAAGCTGATGAAATTGAGACCAAAATAACATGAAGAATCAATAAACTGAATAGTTGGTTCTTTGAAAAAAATCAATAAACTAGGCAAACTTTCAGTCAATCTTATCCAAAAAAAAAAAAAGAAAGAAAGAAAAGGCTAAAATCAACACAATTAGACATAAAAAGGTGAAATCACAAGTGACACCACCAAGATCCAGAAAATTACTAGCAGTTACTTTGAAATCCTATTCTCTAATGATCTGGAGAATCAAAAAGAAAAAAAAATAGATTCCTAAATACACATGAATTACCAAAACTACCAAGAATATATAAAATCAATGAATAATTCAATAATAAACAATGAAATTGAAGCATTAATAACAATTCTGCAACTAAGAAAAGCCTAGGTTCCTATGGATTCACTGATGAATTCTACAAAAACTTCAGGGAAGTTCCACTGCTAATACTCCTCAAGTTCTTTAATGGGATGGGAAGGAAAGCAATACTCCCAAAGTACCTCCTGGAAATGAAAATTACACTGATTTAAAAACCAGACAAGAATCCAACAAAAAAAAAACTCAAAAAACTACAGGCTAATCTCTCTATGAACATGCACACAAAAATCTTCAACAAGATACTGAAAACAGGTTGTAACAGATTATCAAAAAAGATACACACCATGACCATCCCAGGAATGCAGGAATGGTTCAACATACACAAATCAGCAAATACATCACATAAACACATAAACACATAATTAGTAATACATCACATAAACAGAACCAAGGTTCAAATTATCATCTTAGTAGATGCAGAAAAAGCCTTCAACAAAATCCAATATCCATTCATGATTTAAAAAAAGAAAGCCTGAAGAAAATAGGTATGGAAGGATCTTATTTTAGTCTGATAAAAGCCATTTGTGAGAAAACTACCACCAGAATCATATTAAATGGGGAAAACCTGAAATCTTTCTCTCTAAAATCAGAAACAAGACAATGTTCATTCACTTCTTGTTAAATGTAGTATTCAAAACATATGAGAGTAGTCAGGCAAGAGACAGAAATAAAATATATGTATAGGAAAGAAAGAAATCAAATATTCATTATTTGCAGATAATATGATCTTCGTAGAAGAACTCTAAAATTCCATCAATGGACTCCTAGAATTAACAAAATTCAGCAATATAGCAGGATACAAAATCAGTGCCCCCCAAATAATCAGTAGCATTTCTCTACAATAATAATTAACTCACTGTGAAAGAATTTAAGGGAATGATAGCATCCAGAAAAAATTAAATACTTAGGAATTAGCCTAACCAATAAAGCAAAAGCCAAAACTTAGGGATGAGATAGACACCCAAGAACTGGAGGCATTTAGAATGCCCAAGAAACTTGAGCAGAAAAGAACCTCTCCATGACATAATCAAATTGCCAAAAATTCAGAACAAAGGAAGAATATTAAAAGCTGTGAGGGTGAATCTCCAGTTGATGGGAAACTCATAAGAATAACAGTAAATTTTTCAGTCGAAACACGAAAGGCTGGGAGGGATTGGAATGATGTATTTGAAGGCCAGAAAGAAAATCAGCACCAAACTTGATTCTTCTATGTTTAGAATTGAAGGAAAATAATTTTCAAGATAAGCATAAACTGAAGAAATGTATAACCACTAATCTAGTATTGTTAGCTAAACACAAAAGAAGTCAATCATAATCACAAAAGCACAGGAGTGAATGAATCTCCTTAGAAAAGTAGGTTAAAAAATGAGAATCAAGAATGAATTTAACTGCCAGGCATGGTGGTGCACACCTGTAATCCCAGCACTCGAGAGGCTCAGGTAGGTGGGTTGCTGTGAGTTCAAGACCAGCCTGGGCTACATAGTGTGTTCCAGGTCAGTCTCAACTACATAGTGAGACCCTGTCTCCAGAAACAAACAAACAAACAAAAAGAACGAATTTAACAATAGAAAAATAATAAAATGGTGGGGTTGGTGTTTTCCTTTTAGTAATAACCCTCAATGTACATGCTTTTATTTCTCCAATTAAAATACACAGACTGATAAAAGCTCTGAAAAATAAATATCCCCTAATATATTGTCTGCAAGAAACATACCTGCCCTGCAAACATGTACACAGAACAATGGTCAAATGATAGAAAATGATACTCCAAACATCTGAAATCTGAAATCAAAGAGAAGTATAACTAAATATAACTCATATCCAACAAAGTAGACTTCAATCTAAAATTAGTCAGAAGAGACAAAAAAGGTCACTATATACTGGAGAAAGGAGCAATCCATCAAGAAAATACAACAATTGTAAATATATGTACACTGATCATTGGCACACCTAATTTCTTAAAACTCAATACAATGATAGTGAGTGACTTCAAAACCCTACTCTCACAAGTATATAGGTCACTCAGAGTAAAATTCAAAAACAAGAAAAAAATAGCTACACTATAAATGTTTTTAATAGACATCTGCAGAATGTTCTATTCAACAGTAGCAGAGAACACATTCTTTCCAGCATTCATATAACCTTCTCCAAAATAGGCCATAAAATAAGTCTTAATAAATACAAAAAAAAAGGGAAAGAAATAATCTTATGTATCCTACAAGATCACAGTACAAATTAACCGTTCCAGCATTCATATAACCTTCTCCAAAATAGGCCATAAAATAAGTCTTAATAAATACAAAAAAAGGGAAAGAAATAATCTTATGTATCCTACAAGATCACAGTACAAATTAACCACAAAATCTACACAAATATGTGAAGATTGAATAATACTCTTGTAAACTGTCAGTGGCTCATTGAAGAAATAAGGAAAAAAAAGCTGTTCCTAAAATCAAATGATAATGGAAACACAATATACCACCATCTGTGGGATGCAATGGAAGAAGTTCTAAGAGGGAAGTTGACAGCCATGAGTGCCTACATTAGAAGCAGGATGCCTTCAACTAAATAGCCTAATGATGGACCTCCAGCTCCTAAAAATAAGGATAATTCTAGTGCAATCCCAGTAGAAAGAAAGAAATAATAAAGACCAGGACTGAGACTAATGAAGTAGATACTACTATAAATATATCTATGGATCAGAGTTGTCTTTAAAAGATAAACAACATTTATAGATCTTTAACCAAATTAACAAAAGAGAGAAGACCCAGAATTATAAAATTCAAAATGCAAAAGGTGATGTTACAACAGGTGCCAGTGAAATTCAAATAATTATTAAAATAAAATAAAATTCAAATAATTATTTGAAAACATAT
Organism: Fukomys damarensis; assembly: GCF_012274545.1. Taxonomy (NCBI): domain Eukaryota; kingdom Metazoa; phylum Chordata; class Mammalia; order Rodentia; family Bathyergidae; genus Fukomys; species Fukomys damarensis. The sequence continues at coordinate 59,870,104 of NW_022900936.1, forward strand.
TCCAATGAATTTGAAAATATAGAAGTGGATACATTTTTAGACACATAGGACCTATAAAAATTGAACCAAGAAGATACAAAAAAGCTAAACAAAGTAATTACAAACAATGAGAACATAATAATGTTATTTATAGGAAAGTGGAAGAAATTCATGATTATCATGTTAAACAAAAAAGAGGTGACAACAAAGGAGGAGAAAGTAGAATGTAGACTATCAGAAAAGGGGAAAGGATCAGAAGATCAGAGAGGAGGGAGGGTAATGGAAGTGAAAATAATCAAAGTGTATTACATACATGTACCAATATATCAACACAATAACTGTTATTCATTATTGCTAATATATGCTGATAAATATTTTAAAATAAAAATAAAAGATTCTGGATGGAAATAAAAGAAGAATCATTTGTTTCTGTCTTTCTCTGATTCTGTATGTTCCTTGTTCTTTTTACTTTATTCAGTATATTAGGGGGCAACAGAGAAACTGGAGTGCTCATTATGTGTCTTAGTTACTTATCTGTTTGCTGAGACAAAATATCTGACACCAAAATTTAAAAGAGAAAAGGTTTATTTAGCTTACTTTTGTGGAGATTTCAGTGAATGATCAGCTGGCTTCAAGGCAGGGTGACATGGCAGAGAAGCATTGTGGAGGAGAAAGAGTTCATGGCAGGCAGAAGGTAGCAAAGCAAGCAAGCAAGGAAGGACCACAGCTCTTTCTATCCCTCTTATCTTATCCAGGCTACTTAAGATGGGTAGCATTCAGACCTTTCATCCTAATGAGCTTGTGCCCTGAGTTAATCCCAGCATCATACACTCTAGATTCAGCTGCCTCTATAGAAAACCTCCCCTATGACCACACGAGGCTTTGGAAGGACATCTAGACACAGACCACAATACTGTGCAAAGTGTGAATGAGGAGATGCTGCAAGATGAAGGTACACCTACCTCTGGTTTTAATAGCACAAAGATTCAGTAAAATTTGGGACTATCAGCTCTCTTATGGAGGGTTCAGCAGGCCCTGTGTTAGCATCAGAGGTCACCAAAAATGACCACTCAATACATCAAGGTAGCTGCAACACCACAACTAATGACACTCATGAAAGGGGACTTCCAGAACTGCTTCAGAGTAGCAAGAATGATGGGATAAGTGTGTTTGAAGCAAGGTTGTAATATTTTGAAAGGAAATATGAAAATTTGTCCTGTAATAATTTTAAATTTAAAAAATTTAAGCATTTATAGTATTTTCAAATCATATCTCATATGTGTTAATGCCCTTTTGCACGTTAGCTTGCTTGAATTGCTCTTCTGCCATGAGTGACTTAAAAGATCCCTGATATATGATAAGCCCTGTCATATTTGTTCCAGCACCAGTATAATATCTGTGGCATAAACATATCTTTATTCTCCCCACTGGTTAATAGGATTTTTTAGATACTTCATCCACAAAGTGGAAATTCTGAGGGACATCATGTTCACTAAGGAAGTAGCGCCTGATAATACACAGCTAAAGTTAAAAGTGAGGCTAAGGGCCACCAGGGACACTTTTTTTCCATCTCAAAACTGAATGCATCACAAAGCACATTTTATGCTCAGAAGAGCAGGATATTGGATGTAATCTATTTTTGAAATCATAGGTGTCTTCTAAAAAAACCTTACTTTACATCAGAGCAGCATATGGTACAAATGTAATTATACATTTTAATGAGTATGAATCTTTTCCTATTAGCAAACTATGGTGAGCAAATATTTTTAAATATTTACTTTGGATATAGTACTGTTATAATAAAACAGAGTGGGTGTTTAGCAAATAGAAAATTAGTGTGGTTTTATTTCCTATTATAGAAAATACTATACATCTGGGTACACACATATTCAGGAATATTTATGGCCAAGCATATATAAGTACTATGTGTATGCATATAATAATTTTATAAGATGAAAATGAAATAATAAATATAAAAATTTTAAAAATAAAACAAAAAAACACTGGGGCTTCACTTTAATAATGATAACAGAATCAAGTGTCATTTGTATTCAGTCTGGATCCAAAGGAAGTAGAAGTCAGGAAGATCTCATATAACAAGAATACTTCTTAAAATAGGGACCATTAGCTGGTACCAAGGCCTGCCCTGAAAAGGAGATTTCATGTGTTCTCCAAATAGACTTGTGAGCTCTGTACTGGGATCACTGCATCATGCTGTGTCTAACAGGTCCAAGTCCTCACCTGTTACTTTCAAGTCATGATCAAGGCAACTCAGATGGGCTCACTTCTCTTATTTATAACTGTTCAGATTTTCTTTTATGGCTACTTCACTGAAAATTAGAAGGTACTACAAGTCCAAGACATCATCAATTGATTCCAAATACATTTATTAAACACTTGTACTGCCTTGTACATAAGAGATAACAAAAGAAATATGACATGGATAAAAAGGAGAGGAAAATGCACAGGAATAAACAGAGCTGAAAAAAGCAAGTAAAGGTGCACTGAAACTGTTCAGTCAATTAGAAAGGGGGAAAAAGTCAGAAAAGCTTAGTTTTAAGTGATATGGAAGAGAATGACAGCCAAAGAAGTAAGAAAAAGATATACTAGTTAGAGACCTAAAGACACAAAATAGCTTGGTTTAATTGGAAGTGGCAGGACATCTGAATGTCAAGATGATAGAGTAAGGGGATGCTTGACCTTATATGCAGAGGTATAGGGAGGGGGTAAACGTTAAGTCTGTCATGGTGGTATTTGCCTGTAATCCAAGAACTAGGAAAAGGAGAATAGGAAAGATGATGTGAGGGCACCATAAGAAGGATCAGGACTACCCTTTGCAGCCTCCAAATTGCAAAAATGAAAGACTGTGCTTTGAGAGCCTCAGAGCACCATGTTCCAGAATGGTGGCAGCCTAGAGAATTTGCTCCTTGGATTGGATTCAGAGTGCTTAGAGATCCAGGTTCTCCATTCCTATAGCCGAGAGAGAGGGCAGACTGGCTACTACTGCCCCAGCTGGAAGCAGACCTTGGCATCATCCATGCAGTGCTGATTTTGGGTGCTTTCAGAATGCAAGAGTTGTGGGGTCAGGAAGGCTTCCAGCCAGATTTCAGAAGAAGGCTTGGGAGGCCAGGCAGTGTGCCCCTGAGAGGGCAGTGTGTGAAGCTTAAGGTCTGGTGGAGATACCAAAAGTTCGGAGAAACCAGGAGTATGGATTGTCCAAGGAAAACTGCATGGAGGGGAACAGAGCCAGGCCCAGAGAGAAGCCTTAGGAGCTACAACCATTGGTGGTGCTGTAGCGGTGGAGCCACCCGATCCCTCTGGAGTTCACAACTTGACACAGATTGCCAGAGATGCTGGGCATGGAACTGTGAGATTTAATGTTTGCCCTGCTGGTTTTGGACTTGCGTTGGTCCCGTTCCTTTGTATCCCCCTATTTGTATGTTTTGGAATGGTAATTTCTATCTTGTGCCATGAATGTTGGAAATGTTTAACTTTCTTTTCATTTGTACAGCTAAGTGTTTGCCTTAAATCTCAAAGGAGACTTAAGACTTTTCAGCAATACTGAAACTGATAGAACTTCGGCAACTCTTAGAGATAGACTAAAAGCCTGTTGTGTAAAGGAATGTCCATGAGTCTTTGCGGGACCAGAGGTGGAATGTTATGGTTTGTGTCTAGATGCCCCCCCCAAAAGCTTCATGTGGTCATAGGCTGATCTAGAGTGTATGACGCAAGATATAAGGGTATGTGATTAGTAAACTACTACTTGTGAGTGACTGGTTCGGAACTGCCCTAATCCCACTGTCTGAATAAGATAAAAAGGGCAGAAAGACATTGTTAAAGTCTCTTGTTGCTTTTGCTACCTTCTGGCCACCATGAACAATTTCTCCTCTGGCTAGCCTGTCTGCCATGTTACCCTGCTTGGGAAATAGCTGATTAGGGGCTAAAACCTCTACAATCCATAAGCTAAATAAACCTCTCCTCTTTAATTTTGGATGCCAGGTATTTTGTCTCAGCAAGGAGAGAAAAGTAACTAGGACAACATTGTTTTGTCTTTTGAGACCACGTGTAACTTTGTAGTCCAGTCTAGCCTTGAACTCACTGCATATCCCCAGCTAGCCTAGAACTTCCCAGAAGAAACCTCCTGACCCTGGTCTTTACAAGCTTTCTGGTATTCTGAGCTCTGACAGGCATCTCCCAAGCAGAACAGCCCTAAGGCATTCCAGCTCTATTTCTCCAGCCAGAATCTCAAATCTTTCCTCCCTCTTCCCCTTCCCACAAGCCAGTTCCAAAGCTTCTTGAGTCACTTAGCCAGGTAATATAGCAATGACCCTACTCTTGATACTAAGTATCTGTCTTAGTTACTTTTTTCTCCTTGCTGACACAAAATAGGTGACATCCAAAAGTAGAGGAGAAAGGATTATTTGGCTTACATCCAAATAACTTGGATGAAAACTAAAATACATTTTCATTTTTACCAATTGTAATGTGAAATTTAACTTTTCCTAAAATTATAGTGGTACCAGCAATACCTATGACTTTCTCAACAGAAGAAACCAGGTATTTTCATTTTATATTATATTTTGTCATAGACATTTTGGAATCGTTTGTATATTATTCACTTCTTCAAAAGCAGGTTTTAAGACCTGCTGCTATGGTCTTATCGTTTATTTGGTTAATACGAAAGCACATTGATAACTATAATTTCAATGTGATAACTATATTTCACAAAAGATTGTGTCATAATTATATTTATATTATTCTATGACTTTAAAACATTATTCTGAAAAGGATTCACACACACCTTTTCTCAACTCTAAAACACACCACGACTGAAAAAACGGTTAAGAACCTTGCATTGGAGTTATTTTAGATGTGTCCTTTAGAAAAAAAAAATGGTCATCATTGCAGAGTACAATTTGTAAAGATAAAGGCTTTAGTTAGGAAGATAAAGTTATTGTTTAGATAAGAGATGATGGAAATAAAAAGAAGCACTAAAATAAGAGTTCAAAAGAAGAAAGGTGTTGAGAAAAAGGGAGAAGTGGAACAGAGGAAAGAGCCGGTATCAAGCTCTAGACTGGATCCATACATTCTAAGAAACAGAAGCAAAGCAGCATGACTAGAAGGTGGTGAGGACGGGGAGTATGTGGACCTGTGAGAGTGTAAGGAAAAATGGCTAGATTCTCTGGTCACTGTAGCCTGGACACTGATATGTTATCTTCACCTTAAAAGAACAAGGAGTGATTCAAGAAGTTTAAGCAGGGGAAACAAAGTATTTTGTCTTATATAACAGGAACTGATGGTTGTGTAAAAAGAGTACCCACGGAACAAAAGAAAATAAATGGTAGGCCAGCTGGGAATTCTGGTGGTGGATGAGTAGAAGAAATGACAGTGTAGCAGGAAAGAGTTTAAATACGGCATGATAGTGAGTTTTATATATAAATTTGACTAGGGTCTAGTGTGGATATAATTGGTAAAATGTTATTCTTGGTTGTCCTGTGAGAGTATTTTGGATGAGATTAATGTAGTGTGCAAATCAGTGAATTTGAATAAAGCATATTGCCCTTTGTTATGGTTTAGATAGGGTTGTCCTGCAAATATTAATGTGTTGGAGGCTAGGTCTTTAGTGTGGCAGTTTTAAAGTCCAAGGTCAAGTGCCATGAGCTTTAGTATCCCGCATGGGTTGTCCCTCATCAATGGAAAATTATTGTTCTATTTTCATGAGGCAGAAGAAGCAAAAATCCTCTTTGTAAGAGCACCAATCCTATTTGTGTGGGTAGAGTCTTCATGACCTTGTCTTTTCCTAAAAGTTCCACTTGTTAAGGCCAATTCATTGGACATTTGGCTTCAATGTGTGAGTTTTGGGAATACAAAATTATTTAGCCCACAGCAAATATTTGGAGAGTCCTGCGGTACATTTTCCTGGATATGTTGGAAGGAAGATGATTTTATGGGTCTCTAACAGAGAAGAAAGGTATTATTGGAGGTAGAGAAGTTGAGAAGCATTGATACATGCATAATAAATTGATCTGGAGAGAGTAAAGAGGAGAGGGCTCAGGACGAAATCATAAGGCATTTCTAGTTAGGAGCTAATGAAGAAAGCATAATAGCAGTAATCATAAAAGTGGAAGAAAGACCATGAAAGTATTAAATTTTTGAGAAAGAAGAGCTTTGCCAGAAGGAAATAATGGTCAACTGTTACAATTTAGATTTAGAATGTTCTCTAAAATTCTCGTGTGTGTGGAAGTGACAGGATCATGAAGGTGCTATGGCTGACTTGCTACAGCAAGTGCCCCACATGGTTGGATATACCCACTAGGCGCATGAACGGAAGGGTATATTCTTATCCCTAGCTCCTCCCCTTCTCTCTCTACATTCTGGTTGCCATGATGCAAGCAGCTTTCCTCTGGAGCAGGTCTTTCTGCCATGCTATTTCTGCCGTGGAGACAAGTGACTATGTAAGCTCACCAAAATTGTGAGCTTACATAAACCTCTTCTCCTGTAAGTAATGGGTTTGAGTATTTTGTCTTAACAACAAGAGTGACTGAGACAGATATTAGTACCTGGAGTGGGGTTGTTGTGACTAGACCTGACCATGTGGTTTAGAAGCCTTTGAAATTGATTTGAAGGGGGTATTTTCAGAGGTTTGGAAATGTTGGCTAGAAAAACAATATCTATAAGCCAAGTTTGATGGGAGATTCTGGTCAGAGGTCAGAAGACTTGAATGCTGATAAAAATAAAAATAGTAAAGGTCAGGTTAAGAGGTCTTAGTTGGGAACAAGTACTCTGCTGGCAGTTTGACTCAATATTGTATACTATGCTCTGGAAGAAAATTTTCCTAAATTTTAAGACTGTGGAAAACTGTGATTCAGGGTAGCAGACTAATTATTCTGGTGGAGGAAATTTTAAGGCAACCTTTTATTCATGCTGTAGTATAGGTACTGCATGCTATTTAAAGCAAGATCTACAGTGATACTTGGGAGCAAACAATAGTCAAATGACTTAACAATTGTGTAGTTTCATCAGAAAGCACACACCTGCACTGTGGGCTTTGAAGACCTTGGTTGCTGAAAATATTAGCATTAAAACAACTCCAAACTGGATAAAGAAGGTGTGGTTTTTCTATAAAATGGAATATTACTCAGCCATAAAGAATGAGAAAATAGATTCATTCATAGGAAAATGGATACATATTGAAGATATACTCCTAAGTGAAATAAATAAGGCACACATGTGTAAATACTGAATAGTTTCTCTGGTGTGAATAATCTGCAATAATACAGAAGATCCTAATAAGATTACTGACATTGAAAATGGGAAGAAAGGAGCTAAAGGTGTAGGGAAGGTGGGATGGGCAGGGGAAGGGTAAAAAGGGAAAAGAAAAAAATGTGAGATAATGAAAAGATGGAAATAAAGTGGTTGTAGATGGGAAGGGGAGGAGGGGGTAAAGGGAGGGCAGGGACAAGGGGAAAAAATGAGAACCAAGACTTGTCATGTAGAGGTACAAGATCCCAACAAAGAATGTAACTGTACTGTATCCCTAAAATGTACCAATAAACTCAATTAAAACTGAAAACAAAAAGACTTCAGTACTTTGTATCAGAACAATAGAAAAGATGCTGTGAAGGCATCTCAGGAATCAGCAAGACACCACTTTTTGCAAGTTCAAAGGAGCAACAGTGAAAATTTTTGAGAATGTATTCCCTGGGCCCCTATTTGAGAATGGCAACCTAGGAAATTGGTTCTCCAAGACGCCTTACAGTGTGGAAAGCCATCCAGGAAGAGTCCTCTGCAACTATGATCCAGAGTTCTGGCTACTACCTGAGCTAGCAGCAGACTTTGGCATTGTCCACATGAAACTATTTTATAGGGCATGTAGAATGCAAGAGACCTGGGGTCTGTGAGGCTTCCACCCAGGCTTTAATGGAAGACCTGGAAGGCCAGCCAGAGTGTAAAGCTGTGAGACTGAAGGTGAAAGTATAATAGAGAACCTAGGAAAATGGAGATACTAGAAATATGGATTGTCTGCTTAGGAATGCTATAAACTAAAAATTAGAAGAAAATATTGCAATCTTGGAAAATAAAAATATTTCTTAAAATGCACAGAAAAAATAGGAATTATAAGGGAAAATTGCTAAATAGACACCACAAAAATATAAAACTTTTGATTTATGAAAGATACTAAAAAGAAATAAATAAACCACAGATTGAAAGTATTATTTATATTTTTAATGTTCTTAAAATAAATAATAGTAACTCTTCATAAATTCTGGATATAAACACACATAAGCATAAAGTCTGATAAAATATTTTATCCAGAACATGTGAAATAATCTCTACAATTCAAAGCTAAGAAGGTAAAGATGAATGGCTGGATTAAACAATAGCCAAAAAATTCAAGAGACATTGCACACTAATGATCAATGTTGTAACTCTAAATAACAGCTTATTTTAGAAAATGAAAGGAGTATTTTTCACACTATACATATATATATATATATTTATACATAAATCCTATTTTTAAATTATCAGCATATTAAGAATCCTATTTTAGGAATTCAGGAAACATATGTACTTTTTCTATGTATAAAACATATGTACTTTTTCTATGTATAATACAAAGAAAGAATATAAATGCATAACATACATAGGTAATGGCCTACCTCCCCATTCTCCAAATTCTCACTGTCCTATCACTTATCAACCCTCTGGTGTTCACTTCCTCCACAAATCTGTCTTGGTTACATTAGAGAAGAACTGTTTTTCTTTATTCTCTGTTTTATTTATTTATTTTGTTGTTGTTGTTTGTTGTTGCTGTTGTTGTTTTGAGACAGGGTCTCACTATGTAGTTGAGACTGACCTGGAACTCACTATGTAGCCCAGGCTGATCTCGAACTCACAGCGATCCTCCTGCCTCAGCCCCCCAAGTGCCGGAATTACAGGTGTGTACCACCAAGCCCGGCTGCAAACTTCATTGTTGTATTTATTTTTTATTTCATTTTTATTCTCTATGTGGATTCAGAGTTGATACTCTTTATCTCACTGTTCAAGACTCTCAGAAATCTCTTGTATTAATCACTGGAAAATGCCTGAAATAAGAGCTTCAAGGAAAAAGGGCTTTTCTTTGCTTAGGGTTTTGGAGGTATCAGTCCATATTTGTTTGACTCCGTTGCTTTTAGGCCTGTGATGAGGCAGAAACATTGTGATGAGAAGTGCACGGTAAAGCTGCTCACTTCACGGCAACCGGAAAGCAGAGAAAGAAAAGGAAGGGGCAGGTATCCCAATATCCCCTTCAAAGGCCGTGCTGCCATGGTCTTTATTTCATACTTCATCATAAGTAAAAGAAAGGATATCTATTAGTAACATGGATAGATGGATATTTATCCAGCAACAGGTAAAATTTATAATGTCATTCACTGGAGAAAAGTGTTTCTGATTCATAGGATTATGTTGAGCACTTGATAGAATGAACAGAGAGTAAACTCATGGTATGATCAATATTAATTTCTTTTAAATAATTTTTAAGTCAATTGGCCCATTTAGAAAATGACAATGATGTTGGTTTTTTTTAGAGGCAGAAATCTTTTTTACCTCTCTTAAGAAGATAAAAGAGGGAAATATCTGCAGGAATATGCTGAAGCATCATTATTATAAGTGGATCCCAGGCCCTGGATTTAGCTCAGTGGTTCCAGCGCCTGCCTCCCAAACGCAAGGACCCAAATTCGATCCCCGGAACCAATAAATAAAAAATAAATAAATAAGTAGGTCCCTTCCTCCTTCAGAAGCCACCAGCTTGACCACTTCCTTCTTCCATTGCCAGTACTAAGAACTGCTAAGGTTTCCAGTTGTGAAAGTTGTGTAAGAAAAATAGCTTTGCCCTACTCCTCAAGAGTGGCATCCACTGTTTACGTATGCGAAAACACAAGCAGTTAGAAGGTCCCTGATTGCAACAGGCAACATTCCTCTCCTCCAGACAACCACCCTCTTTGGATTTTTCCTGAGAAATAATGCAGGGAAGACTTTGTCAGAATTTAGTGATAGATTGGCAAGAGATGCAACGGGTGAGAGAGAGAGGAGACGGCTGTGGGGCTGTAAGTCTGAGATTTAGAAGGATTCAGGGCAAGGAAGACAGATGGAAATGTGTGATTGCAAGGATATTTGACATAAGATAAACAACTGGTCTGTTTGCCTCTTTAAACCCCATTTATTACTACTTAGACTGAATTGATTTTTTTTCATGGCAAATATTGACTCATCTTTCAAAAGCCCCAGCTAAAATGTCACCTCCCTGGAGAAGCCTTTCAGACACTCCCCAGGCATTAAGTTGCCTTTGCAAGGCCCACAGAGTACACAGTGCATACACTGTTCATGCTGCTATGATAGTATTTCCGTGCTACTTATAGATTCTCTCTCTCTGACCACTGGATCAGAGTGGTGAAAAGAACACTGCTTCTTGACGTATACAGGTCTGATTCTGTTTCCAGCTCTGACACTATCACACTGTGACCTAAGAAATAAATGACTAGGTTACATGTAACATGAAAACAACAATGCCAATCTTTTAAATCACCGTGGTGATTTAACCAGAAACACACCCCAGAGTTTGGCACATAGGCACCTTTCAATTTGTGCTCTTCTCTCTTTGTCTTGTTAAGATCATGTCTTCTTTGAAGGCAGGAGATTAGTTTCTTAAAATCCCTGTCTCCTAGCACTTGACAGAAACTCAAGAAATGTCTCATAAATGGATGAGCTGGTCCACTATCTGTGTTCCTTAGTTCCATGGCATTTCTCCTTATTATCATCATCCTGTGGTTTTTATTTGCCTTCACCGCTACAAGCTGCTCATGAGTAGTGAGCTATTCACACAATATACCAGTAGGACGTTCTTATTGTTCAGAATCCTTTGCCAACCATGGTGACACACACCTATGATTTCAGCACTTTGGAAGGCTGAGGCATGATGATTGCAAATGCAAGTCCAGCCTGGTAAACTTAGAAGTTTAGCAAGACCTGGGTTTAAGTAAACAAATAAAACAAATAAAGAAATGAATGAATAAATAAAATAACTGGTGATGTAGCTCTTTGTGAAGGCCCCGGGTTCAATCCTTAAAAAAAAAAGAGAGCAGAGAAATGTTTATGGTTTCCTGCCACCTGGGCATGTGGTCAGACAGTACTTGGTCTCGTTGTAGTGTGTGGGGGCCATGTCGTTAGTTCTTATAATTCGGTTACAGTGGTACTTACGGTCACTTACGGTCACAAACTTAATTCCTTCCATGATTATTTTGGTTGCATGGTATTCAGGATGGGAGTTTCCCACAGCTTGTGACCTTGAGTGATTACAGTGAGCAAAGTGCTCATTCTTTTCCCCCAATCTAGCGGGGACAGGTTAAATAATCAAAAATAATACTTCTCTGACTTAAGTCATTGATTTTAGGGAAATGTTTGTTATCACAGCCCACTTTCTCTTATCATGACTGAAATTGGCAGCAATGAGCAGAATATCTAGAATTCCATTCACAAAGGACAGCTATTAAAGGAATATTCAGTGAATCAATTTTATAATAATTAACTATTTAAGAAGTATTTTCAGAAATATACAGTATTATAAACATTACATGTCTCATATAGTGGTAGGAAAAGTCTTATCCACTTTATAGATGGGTTAAGTGAAATTGGCAATTGCTTTCCATGAAAAATTCAAAAAATCATGTATGTACATTTGGGTCATAAACTTTGATTTTGCCTTGCTGATAGGCAAACTTTTGACACATTTACATGGGAAATATTGGGAATATAAAATTCATACAAATAAATCTCTATTCTTAGGAAGCCTACAATTTATTTGCAAATGAAAAGTCTTCAAATAGTTGTGAAATAACAATTCAAGGGTTGATTTGTTTAGGTTCTACATTATAAGTGTAAGCTAATGAACTATAGAAGATAAAAAAACAAATGACATTAATTTGTGATAGAATAGTTGAATGGTAGTCTTCATAAAAAGAAATTTGAGAGCAAGTGCATAGCACTATATTTGAAATTTTTTCCATGATGAAGCTAGAAATAAATTTGTATGGCAAGAAGCAACTGATGAATTTTTACCCATGTTTCCCAGGACTGAGTTCTGATGGTCACCATCTCTGAAACATATTTCCCTTTCCTCCACCTGCTTTAGAGCTGTTCCTTCATGTATCTTGCCCTGACATTTAACTCCTGTGTTTCTTCTCCACTGTATTAGAACCATCCTTGCCATTTTCTGTTTCCTCTCTTAGATACTAAGGATAGGAACCATGTTTTCTTTCCTCAGGTAGGATCCAGTAAAGTGGCTGACAATTAAGTAGACATGAAATAATATTTGTCAGTAGAAATTGTAGTATCATTCAATGGCTTGAAGAAAATTCTAAAATCTAGAGAATACAGATGAATTTATTACAACACACCTTGGTCAGTATCTACATTATTTCTGCCGTTAAGGATTTTGTACATAGATTAGAAAAAAAACTCCAGGAAAAGTATTTTTCATTTTTCATACTCCACCAATGCCAAGTTCAAAAAGGATGCCCAGTTGGGCTTTGAATGGATAATGAAAAATGTGGAAGATATGAAGCTCCAAAGTGATTTTTATATTTTTGTGGAGATAGGAAAAGAAAGGAGAAGAGACCTGTTTTCCTGCCAGTCTGGAGGGCAGAAGGTTTCAGCTGACTTAACTGGTCCTGACAGCACACAGGCCATTAATAATGGCTTCTCGCCTGTCACATGCATGTGCAGGCTTAAAAGCCTTTTTCCCACGGGGCCATTAGAAGGAGGACTGGATCTGCTATAACATATGTGCCTGTTGGGCAGACTTTGTCTGATTACCAACGGAAATGCCAGGGATGGCTACTGACTTGCCTGACGGCACAGAGACCTCGCACAGCTGTAGTCTAGAATGAAGTTGAGCGAAGAAGACTTCTACGAAGGTAGGGAAGAATGTGGAAAAGAAATATGCAATACCAAGAAAAATCATTTAATTGGTGGTTAGTCTATGCTCTGAGATTTATGTGCTTTGCCACATTTAATTCTCATCTGAAATGAGGGCATAAATTCAGATAATCAGTACGAGAAACCTGACCCCAATGAGAATTCTTGGATTAGAAAGGTCTTGCGCATAATCTCAGTACTGTTTGTCCTCCCTGCCTTCTGTGTTGATAGGCACAAGGAGCTGGAGGTCTGAAAAGAACGGGCTGTGAGAGAATGAGGTGGAGCAAATTTAAGATTTCTTTGTGGTGAGAAACATTTTATTTTATATTTTCCTATATTGCTCTGAAATCACCTCCGAACCTCTGAGAGTTTTATTATTCAGTCTTTTTCTCCATTTACCGAAGAGTGTACGAAGTTTGATGGAGTCCTGTGGCTTTTCCCTTTGAAATATTCATGGGCCCTTAGCAGTTTCTTTCATGCTCTCCTTCTCCTCCATTAGGGAAGAAATCTTGCAGGAGCTCGTGGAGTGGAGAAGGCACAGCAGATGGACATGGTAGTGCTTACTCCCATCTCTGGAGTGGAAGAGAGAAATGGTTCTTCCCCAAGGACCCTGTTTACTTCTCTAGGTCAGAAAGAAAGGGAGAGTAGAAACAGTGCATTCTGAGAAAGGAGATTTGGCTGTGTTGTTCCTCAGTCTGTGTCTACCTACTACCTTAGATAAGAGATTTCCATTCTCCAAGGAACAATGAGAAAGCACCTCTGTGAAAGGCCATTAAATGACAATATAGCATTAACTGACTCCCCACTTTTCAAAACAGCACCTCTCACCACCTCCTTTGGGACCCTGCTTGACCAGACTACTCACCTGGCTCCTTCCTCACTGCCATCCACCGTTTTTATTCTCCATCATAGCAGTAGTAGCACTCACAGTAAGGTGACAGGACCCTTCAGGGATATGAATTTATTAAAATGAATTTACCTATACCCACTCAAGTCCCTATACAAAATGACATTCTGGGCCAGGTGCAACGGAACAAGCCTGTAATTCTCGCACTTGGGAGGCTGAGGCAGGAGGATCACAGGGAGTTTTTGGCCAGCCTGGGCCACATAGTGAGTTCAAGGCCATGCTGAACAACATAATGGGACACTGACTCACAAAAAATGACATACTATTCTCTTACAACTTATGTAAATTCTCCTTTACAAGTTAAATAATCTATGTTACTTATAAATGCCAAGTACAATGTAAATGTTATGTAAACAGTTGTTACACTGCATTGTTTAGTAAACAGCAAAAAGAAAACAAACTGTGTACCTACTTGATTCAGATCCAATATATTTTTCTAAATAGTTCTGATCTGCAATTTGAGTACACACAATACAGAACCTATGCGTATAGAGAGTCAACTTTCATCTAGCAATCTTCACTTAACCACTACTAACACAGCACAAATCTCTTTCCAGTGTAGTCTGTTTCTGCTAGCAGCTACACTGAACATGATGGCAGGTACCATAACAATCTTCTTCCATCACTGTAATCATCTTTGAAAGATAAGGAAACTGAGGCAGGAGGGTCACAGGGAGTTTGTGGTCAGCCTGGACCTCTATTTATGACTTGAAAGTACACTTACAAAGCACAAACCCTTCACCCTTTTCTGTCTCTTCTACTAAAGAAAGTTTGAGATTTCTAATCCTTACCTTAATACTACTTAAAAATTAATAAACAAAAAAGTTTTTGAAGCAGAATAGAATTACTCTAATTTTAAACTTTGGGTGATCTTTACATATTCCTGGTTAGATAAATAAATTAAAAATAAATTAAGAGCATAAAACAGAATACAACCCACAATAATTGTTCCTTGTATGCTTATATAAATACTGCATTATGTAATTAGGCTATAAATCATGTTAAATGGAAGAATTCCTAGGGGAAGGGAGTCTGAAAGTGTGCTAATATACCTAATGAAGAAGGGAGACAAAACTTAGAGCTGCAAAAACCAAGCAAAACTATTTCTTTATGCCATAAAAATTGTCCTCCCTTCTCCTGGGAATTCTTTCACATAATGTAATGTAAAAACATATAGTCACATTATAGTATATTAATATAACATCTATTTCTATTCACTGAATGTATATTTACTAAGCAGTGATAACTAACCTTTATTAAATACTTATTACATTCTAGGCCTTGATCTAAACATTTCATTCATAATGTCGCATTTGATCTTCAGAATGATAGGAAGTAGATATTTTTATTGACATTTCTATTTAAGCACACAAAGCACAGAGAGTTTATGTAACTTGCCCAAGGTCCCTCAGAATGTTTCTTAATCCTAATCTCTAGCCTCCCACTGAACATTACTTTGCAACTAAATTACTGCATGTGAACCAGGCCACAACAGGACAAAGAAGACAAAGCAAAGCCTGTAAACAGACTTCTCCCCTCTGACCTCTGACCCAAGTCTCCCAAAATGCAGTTTTATGTTGGCATCTCAGTAGATCCCAGAGGCCCAGAGAAAAGATCATTCCTCCATAAAGGGCTAATATTGAATTACTACAGAATTGCTTGGGTAAATGATGTCAATTAAATATAAAAAGTGAAAGCAATTTACACCATTCTTTCATAACAGAAGCCCTAAGGTAAAAATTTAAAAGTCAACATTACATCTAAAATTGAGCTCTGATTTCATCTGAAAAGAAAATCCCACTTGGCTCACTCACCGTGCTAGACTAAAAAGGAAAATTAGCCTGGATTTACCTTGTATGGTTTCTCTTCTATGAGAAACTCAAAGTATAAATAAATTAAAGAGCAAAATAAAAGATAAATAATAGGAAACAGGGACATGGATCTTTTGCAAATGGGAAGGAGATCAAAAGATGAGGAGAGTAAAGGGGACATAAGAAGAACTAAAATGTGTTAAGTACATGTACTAACTACTAATTATTGTGTACTGCAAACATATACTAATAAAAATAAAATGTAAAAGCAGAACTTTCTTCCCTCAGTTCTGTCAGAAAGGGGAAGAGCACCTGCTTTAAGTACACAGATTAGGGAAGTAAAGCTGCGAAACAGTGCAGCAGATTCAATGCACGGGTCCGGAGTCAGAATTACAGTTCTAATTCCTCATTCCTACATATTTTTTCCTCTTCATACAAGTTAACTTTTCTTACAGAGCCTTTAAAATGAAAAAGAATGTTACAAAATTATCCTAGCTGTCATAGAGACTTGGGAACATTTCTTGCAACCTCAATTAACTAGATCACAAGATAATTTCACTGTAAAGGCCAAATGAATATAATGATCCAGTTTTTCATCTCTGAAGACTGAGCGTCAGCATCAGACATCAACTGCATATACCCCACTCTGTCAGCATCAGGTAAAATAAATCAGGATTAGGGTTTAAAAGACGCCCACGATATCTAAATGAAACTGACTCTCAAACTCCAGCCCTTCTTCCAAAACATTCTTTGTCTCACATAATCAGCACGTTTACTCTCGTGACATACCGTCATTGCCAAATTGTAATGGCCTCATCTTTTGCTGCTCATTTAAGTTAAAATATTTATCTGCAAAGTATACCTAGGGCCAATTCCTGTACATCATAAGCAACTATTTTATCAACCTCTGGGATCCCTGTGGTCCCTGTTCTCCAGTATAAGGAAGGTAGCTAATACTATCTACTACATCACAATACTGTGACGATTAAATGAAAGAGTTTATATAAAAATATCTTAAATGAATGGCTGCATGTGGTCTGTTTTTTGTAAAAATTGCTGCAGTTCTTGAATTCTCCCTGTGTTCAAGGTCTTTGCTGGGTGGCTGAGAAAAGCCTCTCCCCTCGGGGAGTGCAGTCTCTGCCAGACATAGGAAACTGGACTGTCCATCTCCTCACTTTGGCCAATATAATGGCAGAAGAGATGGTGTAGCTTGTAAGATTTTGCTCTACTGCTTTGCTGCCTTTACAGGAATGTAAGGCAAACAGAAAACATTCAGGATTGTCCAAGTCACACAACAGACTGTCAACAGCCCCCAACATGAGAGAGAACCAGTCAACTTCAGCAAAACCAGTCTCCATTTGACTATGCAAGCATGAGTTAAGCCAGTTGAGAGTAAAAGAATCACTCGTAAATTTCTGGACTTGAATGTGGTTTCTATTTTAGGATAACAAGTTTTGTGTAATTCAGTATGAAATGACAGTTTACCAACCTCTTGATGACCCAAGGATAGAGCCAGTGTTTCTGCAATTTATAGTATCCCAACACCAAACGTGGGATATTTGTTTAGAAATACACATTTCTTGGATCTATCCCTGACCTAAATTATAAACTGAGGGTAAAGGTACTGGGAAGATACAAGCGTAACAAGCTTCTCAGTGATTTATAATTATAGATAAAAACCAATGCTGTGCAGACAGCCCTTTTCAACATTTCAAGAACATACACATTTTGAGTTAACAGCTCTAGTAAATGTATCTTTATATATAAAAATTCATGAATCAAATGTTGGCAAGATTGAGTGACAAGGTTCTAGAACCAGAGTTCTCTAGCCTGGCTGCAGATTGGTGCCACCTGGGAGCCTTAGAAATATCACACTTCAGTCTGAGCCCCACTATATTTTGTTTAATTGTTGTATAGTGTAGAGTGGGAATTGGGATTTAAGAAAAAAAAAACTCCCCAGGTAATTCTACTGTGCAGCCAAGTTTGACAACCACAATGAAGAAGAAGGGGGGGGAAGAAGAGGAAGAAGAAGAAGAAGAAGAAGAAGAAGAAGGAGAAGGAGAAGGAGAAGGAGAAGGAGAAGGAGAAGGAGAAGGAGAAGGAGAAGGAGAAGGAGAAGGAGAAGGAGAAGAAGAAGAAGAAGAAGAAGAAGAAGAAGAAGAAGAAGAAGAAGAAGAAGAAGAAGAAGAAAGAATTAAAAATCAAATAGAATAGATAAATGTGGCACAGTCATTAAGTTTCCCTGTAATGGACCAAATTATCAGCTCCTCAGGAAGCCTTGTAGCTCATCTGACACCAACTATAAGTGTAGTAGTTTTGTTCTGACTTAGAGTTAAAGGTGAGAGAATCATGGGAGCCAGAAATCTGAATAAACACTTCTTAAACTGCACGTACATTAAACTTTCCGCACAGTTGGGTGATTTGTCAGATAGTGTCTTACACATGCATATATTTGTAAATGTGCATTTATTATAAGAATTTTTTCACACTATTGGTGCTTAAACTTACTATTAATAACTGGCTGGAACCCACAGCTGATGACAGTTCTTAGCTTAATTGAGTGAAGAGCAGTCTTGCTGTGGCACTGAATAGTTTTAGTCTGTATTGACCAGAGATCAGCTTCACAAACATCATTGTGAATACAAGTCTGGACTGAAGCGCCAACACTAGCATTAATGCAGCACGTTAATGTAACACAGGGACCCTTTCCGCCTCTTTCCTCTTGTGAAAGCTAAATTAACATAGTCCCCCACTATAAGCAAGAAAAGGAAGAGAACGGACATGGCACAAACGTTTGATGCTTAAAGTCTTCACTGACTCCTAGCTGTTAATGAAGCACTTTTAAATATGCAATTTTAGTTGCTCAATCAAGCATAGTCTGAAAGAATTCTTTTGGGCTATTTTTCCTGCTGAGTCTTGATTGTGAAATAGAAGTTTAAAAGGATTAATGTTCATAACAGCACAACACCACAACCAATAAGTACAAAGTAATTATTGAGCATTTAATACATATCAAGATCTGTGCTAACGTCTTTATAAGCATGGCCTATGTATAATTCTTACAATTGCCTTAAATATAGGAACTATTATTGTCTTTATTTATATATGAGAAAAATAAAGTGCAGACAAGTTGAATGATCTCTATAAGTCCCTCACACAAAGTAAACAAATACAGTGGAGTCCAGATGGGAGACTTGACTGATGAACTCCAAAAGTCATGCCATTAACCCTATAATATATTGTTCACTTGAGCTTGCATGGGTACGTCCCACAATCACAGTACATGGAATTGGTTAGAGACTTCTGATTTATATTGTGAATGAGAAAACTAAATCCCAGAAAGATGAAGTGCTTAAATTGTTCCGGGTCACTGTGAACGTAACTGGCACTGAAAGATTAAGATCTGTGATTCCTGAGAAAATGCATTTGAGGGTTGGGGAAAGGTTAGTCAGTGAGTACTGGGTTACAGTTAGGTAGGAACAAGATGGACTATAGATAATAATGTACTAAATCAGTGATGGCAACCCTTTTAGGGACAAGTGCCCAAACCCCAACCCAAAACCCACTTACTAATTGCAAAGTGCCAACACTGCAAATAAACCTGAATACTGAAGTTTTAGTTTAGGAAAAAATAACTCATTTAACATCTTTGGTCTTAAAAGTACAATAAATAGCAAGGGTACCATATGTTCACCACCACTGTACTACATATTTCCAATAAGGTAGAAAAATTATTTTGAATTCTTCCAGCACAAATAAATGATAAATGCCTGGGAAAGTAAATGTGTCTGCCCTGGTCTCAACATTATATAATGTATACGTGTACAGAAACACCACTTCGTATCCCATAAATCTGTTTCCTGACTGCATTAGTTGACAAACCTTCCTTTTCCCTATCACCGTGCCAACTCAGCCTTAGGGTTAGTCAGCTATGGACTGAGCCCTCTGAAGCTATGAGCCAAGTAAACCTTTTCTCCTTAAGTGTATGGGTGTTAGGTATTTTGTTCCAGTGATTAAAAAAAAATGACTAATACAAGGAAATTGAGATGTGAATCAAAGTATAGAGAATTTTGCATTAGGATTTAGGCAGAACTTATTAGATTAGATTGGAGGCTTAACATTTACTAAACATAATGGTGACAATGTATTAGATCCTTGAAAGAGCACAGGTATTAAGTGTTCTTACTACCGAAAAAAAGATGGTAGGAATGTGAGAAAATACATTTGCTACTAACTCATTTTATTCATTAATATATATATATATATATATACATATTTTAAAAGATCATGTTACACACAGATATATGTATATATATTGTTTCTCAATTAAAAATTAAAAGTATTAGAGCAAAACAAAAATCTTGCATTATCACCCATAAAATACAAATCCAAGGAATGTTTTTATGTTTCAACACATGTGAAATGATTAGCTCAGTTTGGTATCCACTGGATATTCAAATAATATTAGTAATGTTAGTAGCTCTGTTCACATTTTCTCTAAAATACTGCTGTCCAATGCACTGCTTAGGTGGCCTCACTGAATTTCTACCCACACCAATCTTGTTTATCTTTGAGAACAGGTTGTTTGTCTTTCAGATGTGCTCACCAGAACTGCTTTCATCTAAGACAAAGCCAGACTGACTTCCAGACGACTTTTAACTTCATTGTAATACCATCTGTATGCTAAATGACATCATCCCCAGCACTGTGACAGTGGACAATGCCATGATAATGACTGAAAAGAACATTAAAAGGAGTGAAAAGGGGTGACATCTGAATTTCTGGAAAATCTCAGCCCATTCCAGGAAAAGATTCTAATGTCCCTTCCCTTTATTAGGCTGTCCCACATCCCTCATTTCTTTAGTCCTTTATCTATAACTTCCCAAGCCCCAAAAGATCAAGAAGTTGACTTGTAAACCTGTCTCCCAATTTTCTTATTATGTCCAGAGATCAGTGCTTGTTTAGCCAGGTGCTATGGTGCACACCCGTGATCCCAGCTACTCAGGAGGCTGATACAGGAAAATCACAAGTTTGAGACCAACCTGGGCAATTTAATGAGATCCTCACTCAAAACAAAATAAAAAGAGCTCAGAGGTAGAGCACCCCTGGATTTGGTCCCCAATTCTGGAAAGAAAATATAAAGAGTAACTTTCTTCACAGCTTCAGTATCACTTACTGGTTCCAGGATTTCAGGAGGAGAAAAGACCCAGTTTAGGGACCAAAAGTTGACAATGCTATTTCTATTTACTTTCCAGAAAATAAAAAGTATATATTTGATCTTACCAGTGCACTTTCTTGCAAACCTCTTTCTTCTTGATTTCTCCTGATTACTTTCTAACTCTGAAAAGATCATTTTGAATTTTCTTCAAAATTTCTTTTCCTTTACCTATGCTAAAGTTTCCAGAATTTGGCCTCAATATTCACCACTTCTTCGCTCCTATCTCCTCCCTGAACACCAGCTTCTATTTCTTCACTTTTGTTTTGGGTACCAGTGAATTCAAAACCACACCTCTATGGGCAACCTGACCACCACATACCTGGATATTGTCATTGTTAAGGAGTAGGCACACATGGATTGAAAGTAGGACTTTTAAGAAAAAGTGGTAGCAGGTGCTATGTTTTGGACAAATCAAAGCTTCACCCTCAATTGTTTGAAATGAAGCCCCACCGTCCTTCATCCTTCATTCCTATCTGCAAAGCAGATTATTTCAAATCTACAGAGTGATTCTCAGTGGATCAGCCTGCCTTGCTTGCTGGTAGAGTGGAGAGCTTACCATTTCAAAGATTTAAAGCGTCTATTTTGTCATGGGTTTTTTTCTTTCATTTTTGCCCTACTCACAGCTATGTATATTTATATGGAGCTGTATCTGCAAATTCACACACACACACACATAAATACACACTCACATGCACACGCATACACCCTCTGTAATATGGTGACAGCACTAAGGTGGGGTGAGGGTGAGGGCACACCATTCATACATTTATTTGGAACTACTCATTTGCCCACTTATGCAGTCTGCAAGAAGATGTTTGTGAAGCATTTCCAAATTGTGCTGTGCTGCTATGAAATCATGCTGTTGATGCCAGAATCCTCCCAATTACCAGGTTTCATGTCTCCCATGGATGGTTCTACAGGGACAGGTCACTGAGTGAGGAAGGACGTCTCCAGCAACCTGCCTTCCAGAGACACAGAGCCGTCGGGAAGCCAACTCGTCTGAGCAGCTCTCCAGAGAAGGGAGAAGCAAGCAGGATGCACTTTCTGGTGAAGACCAGAGTAGACTCCCCAGGCCTGGCCTGCAGAGTTCCTTGCCCTGGAGGATGAAAACATCCATTTCAAATGGTATTTATAGAATACATTTAATTCTATATTTTATAAGGGTATTATTTCTAAATCAGGTTTTCATATTTACTCTGTTGATGTGCATATTTCTGAAATTTAATTTATTATAGGCACCAACTCTATTGCTTTTGTTTTATCATTTTACAAACATGGAAAAACGTACAGAGGAGGGTGAGAGTTTTTATTTCTACTTACAGCCAGAATTTATCAACAACTTTTCTACCCTAAAATACCACTGTTTTAGTATTACCACTGTTTCAAATTCCACTTGAACATGGATCATTGCCTATACATTTGAGTGCTTAATTATTACTATTATTGCATGAAATTTAAAAAAACAGTTGCATGTATAAAGTCCATAATTAAAGATCATGATTTTTTTTTTTTTTTGCTTTTTAATTGACTTTGTTGGTACATTTTTAGGCATACAGTACAGTTACATTCATTGTTAGGATCTTGTACCTCTACACGACAGGTCTTGGTTCTCATGTTTTCCCCTTGTCCCCACCCTCCCTTCACCCCTCCTCCCTTCCCCATTTACAACCACTTTATTTCCATCTTTTCATTTTTTCACATTTTTTCTTTTCCCTTATTACCCTTCCCCTACTCATCCCACCTTCCCTACACCTTTAGACATTTTCTTCCCATTTCACAATGTCAGTTATCTCGTTAGGATAAAGATCATGAATTAACATTTGTTAAATGTATAAGATTAAAATTTATTTCTCCATCACATTTTCCATTTTTCTGTATAGAATTGTGCTATTTATTGAGTATTACTCTGTCATAAAGAAAGATAAGCTTGAGTTTTTTTCTAGGAATATGGATGCACATTGAGACCATAAGTTTAAGTGAAATAAATCAGACACAAAAGCTTAAATATTGTGTAGTTTCTTTAATATGAGAAACCTAAAATAGAAACCAATTAAGGGAAAATAATCATGATAGGAAACAGGGAAATAGATATTTTGCACATGGAAGGGTGACCAAGAAATGAGAGAGGAGGGGGAAAATGAGAAGTGGCAGGAGATAAAGAATAAGGACGTGTCATGACGAGTACCAACTCCCCACAAGCAATGTAATTATAATGTATTATAAACATGTACTAATACAAATTTTTAAAATTTAAACTTACTTTTATTTTAAAAGCATGGAATCAGCTTATTGGAGCTACTTTCACTGTAGCACAGCTTAAAGGGTGTGGATCACACAGTGCTTGCATTTTAAAGTTCTCTTACATTTATTGCTATTATTATTAGTTTAGTACTGGGGATCAAACTCGGGACTTTGTGCTTGCAAGGTAGGTGGTGGCACCACTGAGCTAAATCCCCGGCCCTTCTCTTTCATTAGGTGGATGTGCAGCACTGTGAAAGTCACTTTCTCTCTCTTAGCTTCAGCTTCTTTGTCTACAAATTCCTAATAACAGCAGTCCTTACATGTCAGGGTCATTTCTCAGAAACCTTGTAGGTGTCTCCAACCCCTGATTCATCTTTGTTTTTTGTCTTCTTTTTAATATTATAATGATTTTTTTTAAAATTTTTCACTTATATACACTAACTATATTATATTTTTATTTGTAGGGCAAGTTAACTTCCTCTCCAATCAAAAAAGTAAACACATGAAAAATAAAAATGTTTTTAAAGGCTGGCTGCAAGTGCTACAGTTAGTGAAGCCCCTTGCCTTCTACAGGACACAGGAGAAAGTGAGAATTGTGTCCTGCTCAGTGTGGCTGTTAGAGGTGGGAACTGGGAAGCCGAGTGAGAGGTGGCTCTTGTGTTAGCAAGCAGAATCTCCTCTAGAGATTTCTTTAAGCAGAAGTTGCACATATTTAATTTATCCTCAACTCGTCATGTCTGAGCATTTCTCAAAGTTTCTCATTTCCTTATCTCTAAAATCCTCGATTGTGATGATTTCTCTGCTACTGCACTTCACCCTACTTGTCTCTGACCCCAATAAATTGTTAATTTTTACAAATGGCTATGAATAAGAGTGTAGAGCCCTGTCGTGTATGCACGCACACACTCACGCACTTATGCACACTTTCTCCTTGTCCCATATCCAGGGAGTAAAAATGATACAGGGAAACTCATTTTTGTGAAGGTTTTTAGAACAGTGGAATTGTTTCATGATGAAGTAATGCTCATAATGTGAATACAATGAATGCAAAAGCTCCCCAACCTTAGTTAAGTGTCAGGTTTCAGTGAAAAGCGAGAAAATAACCATTTCATCCCTAATTTACAAAGATGCAGCTGAAAAACTGTTCTATAGGGAAAGGGGCATCCAGACCCAGTACTACATGTGCAGCCTTTCTGAGGTTTTGTTCTTGTACGATTGAGTTGGAGGGTGATTTGTAATACAGCAAAACAAAAGTATAAACAGCTCAGCTATGAGTCAGCTCACCTTTCCTCTCCCACATAGGGCACAAAAATAGTGGGATCCTTAGATGTTAGAAGAGCCAGAGAAGGAAAATCTGCAAATGAAAGCCAGCCTTCCTAAAAATTCTTACATGAGCTGAATCTACAAAGCTGATTATCCCTGGTTTTAAGACTCCTTGAAGCAGAAAGTTCTTTATTCTAAAGTGAACTGTAGAGTGACAGATGACTTGCCCATCCTAACAAACTGGAAAAAGTGAAAAGATGGAAGAGGCAAATTCCTGTTAATTCACTGCAGAGACGTAGTGGGAGGATAGAAGGGGCCAAAATCTCAGTAAATCCTTTTCCTTGGTAGCTACTCTCATTGAGCATTGAGACCAAGGAGCAGACAGATCAGAATGTGATTTCTCATCCCACTCAATTCAGCATTAATGGCATAAAATTCCATTAGTTCACTCTAGGGGTTCATTTCCAAACAGGCAATGGCTTCCAAATCAGCCTTCTATGCATAATCGTCTGGCAATGGGGAAATTAGACAATCAAAAATTTAGCAAAGGACCATGAAAGGCAGCTATGTAAAGTCACACCCATTCCATCTTTCGAATGGAGGAGAGGATCACTTTAAGGCCAGCAAGATTGTTTTTTGCCTCATAACCATAGCTAAATTCTCATGATCAGACCAGAAAGATGTGCTAAAGTACTTGGAAGAAAAAGTGAGAGGAGGGAGTCTTAGAATTATTTTATTAACAGTATCTTTTCCACTTTAGACCCTCCTATGTTCCATAGCAGTGTTTGTAAAAGAACCTTCCCAAGATTATCTTCTACTGTGATCAAGATTCAAGTCCAGAAGAGTGTCTCCCAGCCATATGTACCTGTTACCAGAGCCCTAGGCCAGGGGCAGACTCACAATCCCAAAAGACTAGGTTCTGCTGCTCTCCACTGCCTTGAGAATCCAATATGAGACTTTGAGACAGAATAAAAAGCCTAGTTTCTGGCTTTAATGTCTTTACTCTTACTTTGCCACATCCTTCTTTCAAAGTTTCTAGAGGGATGGTGTTATGCACTCTCCGCAATGCTCAATGCTGATCACTTGGAGTAGTGATGGTAACTCCACAAGCCAGAAGCAAACAGACACAAGCATGCGAGCAGACGACTACGCTGTGCACTATCCAGATGCTTAGAGCAAAATACAGATGTGCAGAAGTCCTGAGCTGTGTGCAATACCTATGCTAAGCTACCTGTCAGGTTATATAACTTTACTCTTAATTTCCTCAAAAAGCCAATCTGAGAACACTTACCTATGTGCTTTTGCTATTGTGCTTGAACATAAGTCCCAGTAGGGCTTCCTTCAGAAGAAATTACTTACCCCTTTGTGATTTCTACCTCAAATTGAGTGAAAGAGCGCTGGGCTAATTGGCAATATGAATGGTGACAAAACAAGAAAGCAATTTATTTATTCAATGTGGCTGCACTGGAAAGCAGGGGACTAATTCTAAACTCCGTCTTTCAGGGAACTGACAAGAGCTTCAGGGTTATCTGTGGAAGGAATAAGCACTAGGGTTGAAAGCAGTAGGTATACATAGTTAAGTAGTCCTGGTCAGTCTGTGGTCTGGTTGCTCATTGTCTCATTTGGTTAGTTGGGGTTTGCTGGCTCCAGGCAATCTTCATCACTTCAGGATGTATTTCAGTTTCCATTTTGAGATCATTGTTTCTGCTTGGGGGTGCGGGCAGCCTCAGGTCCTTAGATGAGGTAATTGTTCCCACTCAGAGGACCAATCCCATCCTGGGATTAAATGACTTCAAGTCTCCTGTTCCTAGAATGCTGCAAATATTTTAATTACTCTTATCTTGGTGTTTTCAGTCCTAAAGGGGCATGAGAGAGGTCAGGCAAATTTAGGACTAATAAATCTCAGATCACCAAGTTTGAGACAGCACTTCTTAAGTGATTAACACATCTACATTCAGAGCTGAGCAGGAATCTGACCTAAATTTTGAGATAGCAAAAGAAGCTACTTACAAACCTGCTTATCTCTGGGTCTGCTTTACCAATAGTTTCTCAGGCACTATCACATGAATTTCCTTCAAGCTTGGGCCTAGTATCAAAATACTGTGTTATTTTGCTTATTGCTTAGACAAAATACTTAACACCCATGAGTTACAAAGGAGGAAAGGTTTATTGTAACTTGCAGTTTGAAGAGGTTTCATTTCATAGGTGGCTGGCTTCAAGGCGAGGTAGCATGGCAGAGGGACATTGCAGAGGAGAAGCAGTTCATAGCAGGCAGAAGGCAGCAAAGCAGCAAAGTATCAAAGAGGCAGCAATCAAGAAGAGACCACAGCAGCCTTTTTTCTCTCCCTTATGTTCTGTCCAGGCTACTTGACTAGGGAGGGTAGCACTCACACCCGGAGAGGGTGTTCCTGTTATCCACTCCCAGAACTATGCCAAACCAATCAGTGGACTAATTTGGTAATGACGCACCCTTGATGCCAGCATCACACATGCTAGATTCAGCCAGCTCTGAAAAGCCCCACCTATGACCACATGAGGCTTTAGGAAGACATCTAGACACAAGTCATAACACCATGCTTCTCATTCTTCACTTTCAGGCACATTTAAATATAGTATATTTACATAGTACTCT
>NW_022900936.1:59897220-59917606 GCF_012274545.1 Fukomys damarensis
AAAATAAAAACTTTATAAATATTTTAATATTAAATTTATTGTGACATCATAAGATTCATACAAGTTACCTTTGGTTTCTACAATTACAAGAGGTGCTCAAAGTGGAGGCCATTACCTTCTAGAGTTTTATTAGCATAGCAAATTGCTGCTTAGTAACTTTAATCACTGAGATTGCTACACATGTATGTTCAATTTCTTCTTTAAGAGCTGGCAGTGTGGTAGGCTTTTTTGCTGTATACAACATCTTTTAGGATTCCCCTGTGTGAGGATAACACCATCTGCTGAAAAATATTGTACTATTTTTCTTTTCCTAAAGTATGTATACATTTTTTGGTTCTCTCTCCTCTCTCTCTCTCCTGTCTCTCCATGTATACATAGATAGATACCATAAGATATATAGTCTTAATTTTTAATTATTAAATTCTTAATTATTTTAATCAGGGTATAAGCAATTCTATCAGTAGGATGACTTTCAACTCCTTCTATTTCTTAGTGTCATTAACTAGATTAAAATCTGATTATGCTAAACTAAGGTTATTGCAGTCTTTATTCTATTCTGGCCTTTGTATCTTCAATCATTCCCTTCTTCAATTTCTCCTGCTGCTAGAGTAATCTTATAATAGCAATGCTTTTTTAATATCCCCTTTGCTTGAGTGGCTTAAATTATTGGCATGTGATGGATTAAATTACTTACCATGTAAAATCAAAAGGCCTTCAGCCTGCCCTGTAAAGCCATCTATAAAAATGACCTGCTTATATTGTTTTTTAACCTTTATTTGGCCTATAATTTCCTTCTCATGTCTATATTTCCACCTGTAAAATCTCTAAAGAGTTCACTGTTCCAATTTTCCTCAGTAGCCTGTGGCCTGGCCCATCAAGCCATATGTTTGGACTAGGGGTGAATAACCTGGCCTGTCTAGAGCAATCAGATCACCAATCCTAGCTATGTGAGTTTAGGATTCAGAAACTCAGTCTAGTAAGTTACCTAATGTTATTGAGTCAAGAAGGTATTGTAAGTGCAAGAGTGTGGCTGTCATTTTGCCACAGCTATTTGGGGACTATATATGTTAAGAACTAAAAAAAAAAAAAACTCTACAGAAGGAAGCACGTAAATGGGGCCAAAATACAGGAACAAACAGGAACTAGAGCCTCCAAAAAGCTAGATGGATCTTGAAAGTACTTCTACTTTTAGTTCTGCACAGTTAGGTTCAGCTAGTCCTCCTGCCCTGGTCTGTGGTCTACCATAGTTCATAGAATAAATTCCCGTTAACACAAACCAATTTGAGTGGATATCTTTCTCTTGAAAGTAATAACTCTTTAGGGACAGCCAGACCAGCCTTCTTGCCAAGCCGAAATTACATCACCATCTGTCCAAAAGGCCTTCAACTTTCATCTTCTCCCAGTCTTTAGCATCAGTTCAAATGTTATTTCTTTTCTCCTCACTTCCATATGTAGTAGCCTCCTCTCAGGATAAAACTACTGCTAGCATTTCTACCATCTGGAAGTCCCAGGAGAATTTCAGGAATTAACTTCTGATTTACTGGATCTTTACACAAATTGCTCAGGAAAGAAGAAGCAGGACAATCTTCTGCTTTGTTTCAAAAGAAGAAAGAAAGCACTCTTTCCAACTCTGCTTAGAGACAAATCAACTCAATGAATTAAGAATAGCTCAGGAGGGCTGGGATGTGGCTCAGTGGTTCTGCTGCCTGCTTCACAAGCTCAAGGGCTTAAGTTTGATACCTGCTACCAAAAAAAAAAAAAAAAAAAAAAAAAAAAGAATAGTTAGGGACATTGAGCAAAATCTTTTTTGGGGAGAGGTGAGGGTGAGGTACTGGGGATCAAACTTGGGTCCTTGCACTCAAGAGGAAGGCAGTGGAACCACTGAGCTAAATCCCCAGCCCTTGAGCAAAATCTTTAGTTTTCCTTTGGATGGTATGTTTCCCTTTCCCCATCTAAATATGATTTTCAAGGCGTTTTAATGCTGTGCTAAAGTCTGGAGTAGAGCACATGTCACAGATATAATTCAGGTATAATTTCCTTGGGTTGCCTGAAAGGATCACAGTATCCCTCTGTTCCTGTGTCTTGTATTTCAGATTAGCCACTTCTGACTGTTCACTCACTGAATTTGCTGCTAGCAATCACCTGCAGGTCTCTGTTATTATTATTATTGCGCAATGTGCTCCTGTTCATTCACTATGTGATGCTCTGCATATTTTGCCCAGATGATTTAGTTTGCACTGATCCAAGCTAAAACTCATTTCTCTCCTATTTTCACGGATCCTGTTTTATGCTTCAGAACAATTTTATTTTCTCTTTTATCTCACATGCTAGAGAAGGCTGCTGAACACCGTCAGCCTTGATTTCACCTTAAGAGCTTTGGAGTTCTATCTCAGACCAGTTTTGCTTGTAGTCACTTCCTTTTCATCATAGGCCCCACAAAGTTGTCTCTTTGATAACAAATCTTATTGTGATTCTGAGATTCACTACACTGGAGTTCCCATTTCAAAAATGACTTACAGTTTTGTTAGTTAAAGCTCTCACTTAACCTTCTTCTTCCAAATTAGTTCTGTCTTAAATTAGAAAAAATAATCCAAAAATTCATTTGGAACCAGAAGAGACCTAGAATAGCAAAAGCCATCCTAGGCAACAGAGACATGGCAGTGGGTATAACAATCCCCAATTTGAAACTATACTACAAAGCCACTGTGATAAAAACAGCATGGTATTGGTGAAGAAACAGACCTGAGAATCAGTGGAATAGACTGGAATATACAAAAACAATTGCAGATGTACTCAGCTACTCATCTTTGACAAAGGAGCTGAACATCCTCACTAAAGGCAAGATAGTCTCTTTAATAAATGGTGCTGGAAAAACTGGATTTCAACATGCCAAAGATTAAAACTAGACCCTTATATTTCACCATGCACTAAACTAAAATCTAAGTGGATTAAAGGTCTAAATATTAAAACAGAAACACTAAACTTGCTGGAAGATAAGTTAGTAAGAACTCTTGAAGACACTGGCATAGGAAAAGACTGTGAACAAATAGTAGCACAGGAACTAGCAGAAAGAATCAACAACTGGGATCTCATCTTAGTAAAAAGTTTCTGCACTGCAAAAGAAGCCAAAAACAGAACTAAAAAACAAACTACAATGTGGGAAAAATTTTTTACCAGCTGCTCCTCAGACAAAGGACTATTATTTAGAATATATAAAGAATTCAAAACAATCAGACCCCCCAAATATAAAGACCCTATTCAAAAATGGACATCTGAAATGAACAAACATTTCTTAGACACAGAAGTCAAAGCAGCAAGTAAATATATGAAAAAATGTTCCACATCACTGGTCATTCGAGAGATGCAGATGAAAACAACACTGAGTTTCCACCTCACCCCACAAAGAATGGCTGCTATCAAGAAATCACACAATAACAAATGTTGGCGGGGTTGTGGGGAGAAAGGAAACCTTCTCCATTGTTGGTGGGAGTGCAGACTGGTGCAACCACTATGGAAATCAATATGGAGATACCTCAAGGAGCTTGGACTGGAGGTTCCATTGACCCAGACATCCATCTGCTAGGTATCTTTTTTAAAGAATTAAAAGAATCATATCATAGTGACATATGCACACCTATGTTTATAGCAGCACAGTTTGTAATAGCTAAAACTTGGAAACAGCCCATTTGCCCATCTGTTGAAAACCAGATAAAGAAGATGTGGTTTTTCGATAAAATGGAATACTACTTAGTCATAAAGAATGAGACATTAGATTCATTCACAGGAAAATGGATACATATTGAGGATATACTCCTAAGTGAAATAAATAAGTCATACATGTGTAAATACCGATAGCTTCTCTGGTGTGAAAAACTATAATAGTACATAAGATCCTAATGAGATAATTAACAATGTGAAGTAGGAAGAAAGGGGCTAAAGGTGTAGGGAAAATGGGAAGGGTAGGGGAAAGCTAATAAGGGAAAAGAAAAAATATGAGCAAATGAAAAAATGGAAATGAAGTGTTTGTAAAGGGGGAGGGGAGGAGGAGGTGAAAGGAGGGCAGGGACAAGGGGAAAAAAATAAGAAACAAAATCTGTCATGTAAAGGTACAAGATCCCAATGACGAATATAATTGTATTGTATAACTAAAATGTACCAATAAACTCAATGAGAGAGAAAAAAAAACAAATTAGTTCTGTCTTTAGTTCTGTCAAGACCATACTGAAAATTTTGGAAGTGGTTCTACCACTTGTTCTGCTGAAAGCTGTTGATGATGCTTAGAGATCCTGAACCTCTTGGGCAGTCTGGAATTGAAATATCATTCCCAAAGATTCCTTTGTTACTTTCTGGATTTGGTAACCTGCCTTTCCAACCTTGTTGTACTTGCTAGACCCTCTTATTATTGAGAGCTCCTCTTCCTATTTTATTCTCAATCATCTTGTTCCTAAAACTTCCTGTGCTCTGTTATGACCAAAGTCTTTCTGAAAAATAGCCATGAAGTTAATGTAATAGTGCATCCAATAAGACCATTTTCTTAAATCTTCTAAAAGCCAGATTTTTATTCCATGATGTTGCTTTCTTGTCCGTGATTGCATAGTGAATCCAAATTCAACTGATGGCCCATTGTTCTTTGGAGATTTAAACTGGGAGCTGCAAAGAGTAGTAGCTGTGAGACTTATAGTGGCAGAGCTTTTGTGGGGAAGGTTTTCAGCTTTTGTATCTGAGATATTGTGATCTGCTCCAGTTTGAATCTCATTGCTAAACTTTCCTTGGAGTCCATGGAATATTCCAGTATCCATCCAGCCATTCAAAATAATCTTAACAAGCCAATTTATAATATGATGATCATAAATCTTATCTCATTTGCCTCTAAGAACTGACAAATGATTTTGAAAAAACCAAGCACAAGACTTAAATAGGTATAGTCAGGTATAGTCAATGTGTGTGTGTGTGTGTGTGTGTGTGTGTGTGTCCTATTGTTTTGTTTCTATGGAGAAGCATGATTAATATAGGTAAGAATGAATACAAAAGAAATGAATAGTGAGTGTAAAGAGACTTCTGTAAAATACGATGTGAGAAATGAGGGGTAACCTAAGAAAGATGAAGGGCCTGATGTGATTAATTCCAGGGATGACAGGGCTCCATATTTTATGAAGTTGAAGAGAACATGACTTTGAAGTTCATTCTTCACCCATGATGAAGGGGTTAGGAGACATGTAAATGTTATAAGCTCAGTCTAAATTCAGTTTTTATTCTGATTTTAAATGCTGGCATTAGAAAAAGGTATGATCTTGGATCTACTGTTCAGATTCATGGTTGGCTTCTTGTTGGTAGAGAGGTGATCTTTCTCTCACTGTGCATGACCAATCATGTACAATATTGATGAACTTGAAGGAATTCTGAGGGAGCTAGTTAAAATACTGGGAGTACACATTCTTGATAGATAGGGGAGTAAAGAGCCAGGAAAGCTTAGCCTCAGACTTAGTGCTGAGAGGATAATAATGTCAGAAAGATCCCCACCCTCGTGGAGTTTATATTTTCATGGAAGGAGATAAGAAATAAGTAAGTAAAGCATACAGCATTAAGAAAATTTCAGATCATTCTAAAAATTATAAAGTAAATAAACTAGATTGATTTTCTAGTCAAAAGGTAGTAAAGGCTCTTTGTGTATGATATTTAATCTAAGACTCTTAGGGATTCAAACATATATTGTGCTTGTATTTGCAGAAAAGTGTAAATGTTAAGTAGAAGAAAAATGTAATGAAGTTGAGAATTTTATCCACTATATATTTCTTGAGAGAAAAATTATCCAAAGAAACACAGTGCATCAAGGGTTTGAGCTGTTTCTCTCTTCTAGAAGTAAGGGAGGAATGGGACTATAGAACAGTTATGTCCTCACTGGCTTGGTAAGAAGGGAGCAAATGTCCTTGATGTGCCTTCTAGTGGGAAAATGAGATAGTCAAACAAAGTGAGAAAAAGAGAGAATAAGGTAGCATCACAGTGATAAACTAGAGTAAGAGGAAACAACGTTTAGATGCAGCTGTGGTTTCAGAACTTTGGGAGAAAGAAAAGGTGGCCAATTTAGGTGTAGGAGCATGGCCTTTATTACTGAATGGCAAAAAGGTAGAATGACCATATCCTAGGATTGTGTGGTTTAGTTTTGGTTAACCTTGAGTGATTTTTAAAGAGAAATCTTTGAGTAATATTCCAGTGTGACAATGGATTATAAGGTCACATTACTATATAAAGTCCCTCAGTTTCCTAGATTAGAAACCTACACTAAAAATCACCATTACTTTTATTATAGATTGTGTCTAGATGTTCCCCCAAAGCCTCATGTGATCATGGGGGAGGCTTTTTGATAGTGGCTAGATCTGGGGTGTGTGATACTGGGGTTGAGGGTATGATATTGGGATGAGGGGTGCATGATCACTAAACTAGTCCCCTCCCTGGTTTAGCAAGGTTCTGGATATGAATAATGGGAATGCCCATCCTGGGTGTGGGTGACAACACCTCAAATGTTGGCAGCCTGGAAGAAATAGAAGGCAGAGGCAGGCTGCTACTGCCTGCTGCTTGCTGTTTGCTGGTGCCTTCTGCATGCTCTGCCATGCCGTGAGCTGATTTTTCTGTGTAATGCTCCATTGGCTTGGAATCAGTTGACTATGGACTAAAACCTCTAGAAACTGTGAGCTGAAATAAACTTTTCCTCCATTAACTTCGGGTATTTTGTCTCAGCAATGAGAAAAGTGACTAAGAAAATGTTGTAGTTTGTTGAGTTAAAGGTATGACTCCTTTGCATATCACTGTAAGAGGGGACTATTTGAGGCCCTGATTCATATATAGATTATAGAAGCACTTACTGTGACTTTTAACATTATAATTTGTCCATCTTAACTTGATTTCCTTAGAAATAATTAAAAATCTTCCTATAATGGAGTAAAGGTGAAACAGGTAGAGAAATAATATCATTTTTACAGTAAACAAAGCTGGATACATAGGGAAAGATATTTCTCCGGTTTTTATCTTAGACTGAAATTGTATATTCAAAGGAATTGAAAGGGAATTGTTCCACTAGGCATGAACAAATGAGGAATCATTGTATTTCCCAGCAACCTTTTAAGGACAGGATATGCTAGACTTTATGATATGGTTATGGCTTGTATCTAAAGGTTCCCCCCAAAGCCTCAAGTGGTCATAGGTGGGGCTTTTCGGGTGTGGCTGGATCTAGGGTATTTGATGCTGGGACCAAGAATATGATGCTGGGGTTGAATTGTGCTGCAAAGCTAAGATCAGGGTTGCTCCACTGGGGTATGAGTGTAAGGGTGGGCAGCAGGGATAAGATTCAGGAGTTAGAAAGAGGAACACTTGTTGCTTGCTGCTTGCTTCTTTGCTACTTTGCTGCTTCGCAGGCCACCATGAACTGTTTCTCCTCTGCGATGCCCCTCTGCCATGTCAGCATGCCTTGGACCCAGCCAACCATTAAATGAAACCTGTACAATCTGTGAGCTTCAACAAAGCTTTCTTCCTTTACCCTTAAGTGTCTGGTATTTTGTCTATATCAAGAACTAAAAAATCCTCAATCTCAGGGCTGGGGATGTAGCTCAGCAGTGCAGCGCCTGCCTGGTAAGCTCAAGGCCCCAAGTTTGATTTCTGATTCCACCCCTACTCCCTTTCTGTCTCTCTCTGTCTCTCCCCCTCTCCCTTCCTCCCCCTCCCCCTTTCTCAGACACTTTTCCTTTCTTTCTAGGGGCTCACTAATCTCACTTCTACTTCTCTCCCCTCTTTCCCTGCAGGCTGGCTGCTCTGGCCCACTTATGACACATAGTGAGCGTTCTAAACAGGTATTCTCAGTCTCTGAGTAATACAACATTCCACTCTCAGGTTCTATGACTAATTGACACAATCTCTCTGTTTCCATAATACAAGCTATCAGGAAAGCTTGTATTATTGGTCCATTTTAGCTTTGGCATTGTCTTTCCTTCTGTTCATATAACTTGGAGTAGGGTAGAAGTCATAAGATCCAGAGAACTGAAACGTCCGATGCTAAATGTTGTGTGTGCCATGTTTCTAAGAGTGTGGGATCAGACTAGAATCCAGCCTGACCTCTGGTATACCAGTTCACTTCAATGTACTTATTTAACATCTATTTTATGCATAATACTGTGCTAGTGTGCTCACGTGTGTGTGATATCAATGCACTGTGTACATGCTATGTTGTGTAGCACATATTGGAAGTATGTGAGGGTCCTAAAGGGAATGAGGTCCACTAAGATGAATAGGGTGTGCCTTCACTTTACTGGAAGGCAGGAAAGTGAAAAACAGTTAATATTTATTGAGTGCATACTATAAATCAATGATATTTACTAGACCTTTCATATAGACTGCTTAATCTCACAAAAGCATATGAACATCGCCTTAGTTGCTTTCTTGTTGCTCAGATAAAATATCCCATACCCACAAATTAAAGGAGAAGTGGTTTATTTCAGTTTCCAGTTTGTAGAGGTTTCAGTTCATTGACAGACTGCTGCAATTAGGCTACAGACAGCTGCAGACCTCCTCCCACAAAACTTCATCTCCAAGAGTCACACCCAGTTGTAAACCCAACAGTGAACAAATCCAGCATCACACACCCATGATCCAGTTACTCCCACAAGCACATTAGGCTTGGGAAGGATCTACAGATATGACCTATAATAGTCGTTATCTTAACATTTATTTTTATATGTGAAATTGGCTTAGGAAAGTTAAGTAACTTTGCCTAACTAAGCTCAAGTGCTAACACAAATCTGAACTAAGATAAACTTGTTTCCAAAGCTTGGGAACAGTTTGCAATACAAGATCAACTGTATATGAAGTGACATGATGAAAAGAGAAAGTTTTCTGAAAGCGTGAAATAAGGAGGAAACAATAGAAAGGAGAAATGATTTTGTAAAATAGCCAATGTATGTTGAGTTTACCCGGAACATCACTTGGGCAGCACATTTATTTATATGCTGAATGTCCTGATGTCATTTCCACTAGTCTACTCTTGTTTGCATGGAAACATTCATGTCTATTTGTTTTATATTGGCTATTTTTGCATACTTGATATTTAGGATGTTATATTCACATTTGATGTTTGTTTCTAGTGAAATCTAATAAGTTCTCATTATTTTCTTTTACTAATTTGTGTTTTTCTATTTGTGAAAAATAACCTATAATTTTGTGCTGCAATCTGCAAAACCTCTTATCTATCATAAGTACATCAGAAATAATTTTTTGACTTCTCCAGAAGTCAGGGATATTCTTTTGCAATATAAAATGGACACAGTTGGGACAGTGAGGCTGAATAGGAGGAAAGTGACAAAAGATCTGCAAAACAAAAAACTTAAAAAGGGAGAAATGTTAGCATCTCAAAGAGTAAGTCTGCGTCATGAAACGGAAAGACAAAAAAAGACATCACTTATTGTCAAATATTCATGATAAAGAAGTGATAGGACTTGAAGAAGAAATTAAATTAAAAAATTCTAATAGCAGTCAATGATTGTAATTCTATGGATGGTGTTGAGAGAGTTGACAACTTCAACAAGCTATCCTATAATAAAAAAGTGATGAAAAAACATTATTATAAAATATTTATGCACATTCTGGACCAAATAATATGGAACCCATTTATTTAAAAACAAGGGTGTTCAAAAAGTCATTTAATATTTGGATTAGGTCTAATAGACTAAATAATTGAAAATATGAGGTAGCAAAATGCCAACCAGGATGTCCGTCATTGACATCTTTACCATTATGTATAGATATTTTATTAAAATTATATCACTCATAGGGAGAAAAGGTAAGGCTAACATGACAGTGTAAGGTGTGTTGTTCAAAGAAA
The DNA here is from genome assembly GCF_012274545.1 of Fukomys damarensis. Classification (NCBI taxonomy): domain Eukaryota; kingdom Metazoa; phylum Chordata; class Mammalia; order Rodentia; family Bathyergidae; genus Fukomys; species Fukomys damarensis. The sequence goes on from NW_022900936.1 coordinate 59,907,086, forward strand.
GACAGTAACATAAAAGAATTTGAAAAGAGCCTAGAGACTACTGGCCAGATTTTAATGGTGCATTGTGTATTGAATGTTTTAAAATAGTCCATACACAGACAAATTTTTGAATAAATTTGTCAAAATTGTCATTTTTATATTTTCTGTTATATTATCTTATACAATTAATGGGAAAATATGCAATTTTTGGTCAGCCTGTATTTAAATGATTGGACAGTGTCAGGCACTGTCTTCAGGCTCCATGTTATTCAGCTTTTTTCCACTGAGATAAAAATACCTGACATACACATCTTAAAGGAGAGAAAGGTTATTTTTAGTTCATGGTTCCAGAGGATTCAGTCCACACTGGCACCGTGAAATGTCATGGTGGGGGTAAGATGTTCACCTCATGGTAGCCAGGTGAAAAGGAAAGATTTAGAGAGCAGAGTGACTAGGGACATACCCTTCAAAATCACACCCCTCATGACTTACTTCCTACAGCTAAGCCTCACTTCCTAATAAACCCATTCAGCTACCCACTGATAAGGTCAGCACTTTAATGATCCAAGTGTAACAAAGACTTAGAGTTTGGACCTGCAGATGCCTAATGGATAACTAAAAGCAAGATGAAGCTTGACACCTTTCTCTTCAATTTTTTTTTGTGTGGTTCTTTCTCTTATTACTTTAAAGCTTTGGGTCAGATCCCTGATCAATTCTGCAAATAGACATGTCAATCACTTTAATACTTGTAATATAAGGTTTAATAGCCTTAAATTTGCCTAATTTATCTTTCAAGACCGAGGTCATCAAGACACAAGGAATGAAATTAATTTTTCAGGATTTGTAGGGAAATCCAATTACTGGCTTACGTAATGTCCAGTTTCAGACCCCTAGAATGATACCTCTGACTTGTCAGTCGTTGTCTTAAACTAGTAATCATGTCAGACTGCAGGAAAAGCAGAGCCTCAGAGACCATACCATGATGAGGCTACCTCCCCACTGAAAACATTTATTCCATGATGGGAACAGAAGCTGCCCCCTACCTCAACTCTACAAGTTTAAGGCTGACTTAATGACCACTCAGACTCCAAAATACAACCAGCACCCCATAAAACTGGTCCTCCTTCCTTGTTAATGGTCCAGTTTGATCCTCTTCACCAAACCAGGGTCCCCTTCTGCTTCCTAGTTCCCTACTTACTCTCACTTTCCTTCGCTGAGGGGTCCACTCCATCACTGTCAGAGTTATGACCCTCTTTAGCTTTCACTTCCTCAGGCTAAAGTCCCTTATCATGTTTTCTTCCTTCCTTCTTTCCTTTCTTCCTCTCTCTCTTTCTTTCTTTTTTTGTAAGAGTAGGAAGGGCACTAATCCATTCTCTAGGGCTCCCTCCTCCTGACAGAATCATCTCTCCAAGGCTCCACCTGCAAATATCATTACACTGGGGTTACACTTTCAACATATAAGCATTGAGAGAACACAACATCATCAAATGAATAGCAAATACAATTATCACATCCGTGGTATTAGTGCCCTTCTGGAGAGACTCCAGAGAGCTCCTTGTCTTCATGTGCCCTGTGAACAAACAATGAGAAGATGACTATCCCTGAACCAGGAAGCAGGTCCTCACAGACATTGAACCTGTTGGCATTTTTATCTAGGACTTCCCAGCTTCCAGATCTGTGGGTAATAAATTTTCTTTATTAAAGCTTCTGTGTTTGTGGCATTCTGTCATAACAGCTGAGACTAATCAGGTGTCCTTATCTGTGTTGTTTCAGGGAGTATGCAATGTCGTTTGGTTGGTATCTGTTAAAGCGATCATTATGTTCCTTTGTAATTGATAAATATCTTGAGGGATATACTTTGAGACTAAACATTTATTGCCTCCCCAATAAAGAAATTGTTTTTAACCACCAATCCGTTCTTCTCCTAATCAAAGTAATTCCAATGGGGAGTTCAGAGACATGCTCACAAAAGAGAAGGCATTTGGCTTGAAAGAAAAATTTAATTTATGAGGCAGAAAAGAGGGGGAAGAGTTTTATGCAACTGGCTAAATGAGCTCATGCTTAGAGGTTTGAATATGCATAGTGCAGGCAATGATTCTGGTATTACATATGTAGAGAAAGTGAGAATTTAGGCTGAAAAGATATAGAAGGGACATGGGTCAACAATGAGTCAAATTCTCAACTGGAGAGGTTAGCCCCTTTCCTATGTTTAATGTTCCTCAGGTTCTAAAAAATTCTGGATAGGGAAGCATGAGTCATACGTCTTACAGCCCATACCATCACTTGAAAAAGGACATTAGATAGTTTCTAAGGTCCCTCTCACTCAGGAAGATTTGTAGTCTTATGAATGGGCACTATATTGATCTTTTCCATATCATTATATGTAGAGGACTCTAAAGTTCAAAGCTGAATGGTCTTCACAAATTGATGCACAAAGCCACTTTCTCTTTTTCTCTCATTAAATCATAGTCATAATCCAAGCTATTTAAGGTGAATAAGCAGGAACCCTATTAACTAGATGCCCCCTCTACCCAGGCCCCATGGTCTTCTATCAAAACTAGAGGAAATATGAGAAGGAAGAAAGTTTATCAGGGAGAAAAATGGGCTGAAATTTGGAATGGCTCAATTGAAAGGTTTGTTCTTTAATCTGATGAAAATATAGAAAAGTTTTCAGAAGAACTTGGAAATGGAGGGCGAGGGTGGAGTTGAGTAATTGAAAAAACATAAAAAGCATTGTTTCTGCGAGAAAGTTAGCCTTCAGGAAGTTCAGTTTGGTTGAGTGGGAATAAAAACATAAAGGAGGAGAGCTCAGATCAGCAGGTAACAATGCTTCTTAACCTTACTCAATTTTTTAAAAATTGAATTTATTGGTACATTTTAGGTACACAGTACAGTTTCATTCATTGTTGGGATCTTGGACCTCTACATGACAGGTCTTGGTTCTCATTTTTTCCCCTTGTCCCTGCCCTCCCTTCACCCCCTTCTCCCTTCCCCTTTTACAAACTCATTTCCATTTTTTCATTTTCTCATATTTGTTTCTTTTCCCTTATTACCTTTCCCTACACCTTTAGCCCTTTTCTTCCTATTTCACATGGTCAATTATCTCATTAGGATCTTATGTACTATTGTAGTTTTTCTATTCGGTATTTACTCATGTATGACTTGTTTATTTCACTTAAGAGTATATATCCTCAACATGTATCCATTTTCCTGTGAATGAATCTATTTTCTTGTTCTTTATGGCTGAATAATATTCAATTTTATAGAAAAACCACATCTTCTTTATCCAGTTTCCAATGGATGGGCAAATGGGCTGTTTCCCAGATTTAGATTTAGCTATTACAAACTGTGCCACTATAAACATGGGTGCGTATACTTCTCTGTGATATGATTCTTTAAGTTCTTTTGGAAAGATACCCAGCAGAGGGATGGCTGGGTCAAATGGAACCTCCAGTCCAAGCTCTTTGAGGTATCTCCATATTGATTTCCATAGTGGTTGCACCAGTCTGCACTCCCACCAACAATGGAGAAGGATTCCTTTCTCCCCACTGCCCCGCCAACATTTGTTTATTGTGTGATTTCTTGATAGCAGCCATTCTTTGTGGGGTGAGGTGGAATCTCAGTGTTATTTTCATCTGCATCTCTCGAATGACCAGTGATGTACAACATTTTTTCATATATTTACTTGCTGCTTTTACTTCTTTGTCTGAGAAATATCTGTTCAAACCAGACCCTTATCTTTCACCATGCACTAAACTAAAATCTAAGTGGATTAAAGGTCTAAATATTAAAACAGAGACACTAAACTTGCTGGAAGATAAGTTAGGCAGAACTCTTGAAGACATTGGCATAGGAAAAGACCTTATGAACAAATCTTCAGTAGCATGGAAACTAGAACAGAGAATCAACAACTGGGATCTCATCTTATTAAAAAGCTTCTGCACTGCAAAAGAAACCATCGACAGAACTAAGAGACAACCTACAATGTGGGGAAAATATTTTTACCAGCTGCTCCTCAGACAAAGGACTATTATCTAGAATATATAAAGAGCTCAAAAAGATCGGCTTCCCCAAATATAAAGAGCCGATTCAAAAATGGATATCTCACTCAATTTTATTAGCAAGTGGAATTTCATATATAGACCATATTGATAAAAATAATTTTACACTCCCTTTTTTTATTATTACTGAATACCACTGCACTTCATAAAAGTCCCAAAGTGATTTTAAAATTTCAGATCAAGCAAGGGAAACTTTGATGGCTTCTCATTTCGTCCTTGATTTTCTCCCTGAGGTTACTGTATAATCATTCTCTGTGGGCTGAGTAGTATGTTTGATAGCTTCCTTGCATAGAAATATACAATTTTGAAACCTGGCTATCTCCCAAAACTTGTTACCTTCAAAGCTCTGTTTTATTTAAAAACTATCTATAGTTTATATGAATTTAACCCTTCTGATTATTAGAATTGCACCATCATCAATAATGTCCAGGTTTTGCCTTCCAAGTTACTGGCACTGTGGATGTTTTATTTATATTACTCTATGAGGGATTTAAGATATCTACAAAGACATATATCATACAGCAAGATGCCATACAAGTAAATGAGAAAGAAAAAAGAGAGTGAGCCAACAGATAAATTATAATCAGAAGTAAAGCTAACACAAAAGAATATTCATATTCTGAACTTTCTATTATGTAAATTCTGAGACCAGAAGACGGTAGCAAAATTATTTTTTTTCTTTCAGTAAGGAATAGATTTATTTCTAGACCAGAAAGATATTTCTCCTGAGGACTTTCATAGAAAGAATACCACAGTATCATGAACAAATTTCTCAACAGTACTCTGATACTGAGGCAATGCATTTCATAGGATTGTTTCTTAAGGAGTCCCCCAAAAAAGACTGGAGGTGATCTAGACGTACTGTTGAAGAAGGTCTCTCGTGGTGCTTGGAAAAGTGTTCACACTACACAGTCCATTCCGTTTATGGCTTCCTGCTGGCCTGACTTAATCCAGAGGTAGATTTTTTATAGCTCTTGGAGAAAAGATCATATTGTAAATTTGGGCTTCACCTACCATCTCAGCTGGACTTTTGATAGCAATGATGCTTCATTTAGGGACATTTTTAGTAGAAGATGACAGAGATCTAAAGCAGTGCAAGAAAAGTGTGTGGGGGAAGTGAGGAAGACTGCCATAATTCAAATATGAGAGTAAGGAATAGCTGAACGCCATGAGAAATGCACCAGGGAATTGCAAAGGAATAAGGCAACTACTTCTTCTTTCTGTCTTTGGACTTATGAATCATTTCCTGAATTGCCTTGGTTTTATGTTTGATATTTTCTTCTCTCTAGAGAAGCATCACCAGCAGAAGCGAAAGCAACCATTCTAGCTCTCAGAATTAACCAACCAACTATCCCAGGGGTAGTCATTTGAATTGTCCAAACCTGAATCCCAGGGAAAGAAGACAGCCCAACTCTTCTTTTAGACTACTGGCAGCAGTTGAGAGTTGGAGATGTGACCGTTGAACATGATGCTTTTTGCCTGGAAGAGTGTGACTGGAGGTGTGGGCACATTTGGTACAATCAGGTTTGACTCCTCGGCATAGGGTAATAAGTGAGGAGAGATTCCAAATGTGAACACACTGCCACCCAAATAAGGTAGGTCACTCAGTGAACCATACATCTTTAAAGGACACACATCTATTGTTTGGGTACAGGGTATCTTACAGATAGGTGGGATTAGACCAAAAAAAATATAGACTATTCTCTCTATAGAAGGAAGAAAGAAGAATTTGTCTGAGAGCCTGTTGTCCTCTTCTTAGACAAAATTAGTCCCATAGAGTGTTTACTAAATTGCCCCACACTACTTTCTAGTATTTTTATTGGTAGAATATGCTTACAATACATAATTGCATTCATCTTGGGAAACTGGTACATATACATATTGAATCTTGATCATTTTCACTCCTCTTCTATTTCCCCCATGCTCCCTTCTGCCTCTTTCCCCAGATCCCTCTCTCACTTCTACACAATCCACACTTTTAACTGGCGGGGCTGATGGAAGCCACATTCTCTGCTCTGTGCCTTCGCTTAAGCACTGGAGAGTGGGAGTAGCTACAGTTCTAATTAATACAATGTTAACCACAACTCAGTCCTTAGCTTAATTTCCAGAGGAGTCCCATATTTATTGCTTAAGTACATATAGTGACAGTGCCTTATATCTGCAGTGTGTGTGTGTGTGTGTGTGTGTGTTCAGTCTTCCCCTCTTACCTATTTGCTATGTTTACTCCCTGTAACAGAGTTGGGTGTTAGGGATGTGGTGGGGGAGAGAGATAACAAATTCACTTTTCCTTTCTAATCCCTTCTCCTTGGCCCTCCCCAAACATGAGACAATTTATTTGTATAAATATAACATGTAGGCTTAGCTGTCTTACCTGCTAAAACACTTAAAAATAAATAAATCTATAATCAGTGATCCCTCAAGTGAGGTATTGCAAGCTCATCCAATAGGACACAAAAATAAATATACAATTCCCATTCATATATTTGAAAATCAGACTTTTAAATGCTTTCGTTTTACATGTTTTTAATTATATATAATTTGTTGACACAGAAATGCAACCACATTCTTGACAACTAAATATATATTTGAAGCTATATGTTTAAATCTTTTTTCAAGATTTGTTGCATGATCAAAAATTTAGCAATCACTAGAATTGATTTCTCACTGAATGAGCGTTACAATTTTTTTTTCCTGAGGAAAGCTTAACTTTTCCCCTTTTGGGTCTGCAGCCAATTCTAATTTCCTTGTAAGGGCCTGGTCCCGCAGCACACTACATTATTCAGCACATCACGCTTTCAAACCACTTGCGCTTCAGTTAAATATTTATTTAGTATGGAACACCAGGAGACAGATTGGACTATGGTAATGTATTTATGTATTTAATTTTGAATCAGAAAGTATGAGACAAGAAGTCTATGATCACCACAGGGGTGAGGACTGGCTTCTGAATATCAGTGTGCATCAGTTTGCAGAGTTTTTAGTGATGCTCATTAAAACATTAAACTTTGAACTGCGAGCCAGAAATGCAGTGTCTGTTTCTTGAGGTCACCCCATCCAGTGACATGGATGCCATGCCTTAGGGTTTTGTCACACCGGTGCTCCGCATGTAGCACAATTCCTTGGGTGGTCAGTGAAGGCTGAAAGGCTGAGGCTGGAGATCACAGAAGATTTAGGAATGACTCTGTCATTTATGCAGAGCATCAAGGCTGGCAAGGGAGGGGCACTGATGCTTGGATGAGCACTTTACATTTTATTCTTATGAAGGTCTCACAGAGCAGGGCTGTTGTTTCCATTGCACAGATCATTGTATCTGTAATGTTTCTGCCTTCTTGTCTCCATAAGGACACACTAGGTATAAGTGTTAGAACTGGGATTTGAACTTGTGACTGATTCAAAGCCCATGCCCTTTCTACTGTGGCATCTTTCCCTTAGCCCACTCAGGTCTATTACCTATAGTAGTAAACTGGACCTGAATGAAGATCTGAAATTATAAATTAGCCCACAGTTGAGTGAGCTTAAGTGATTTTTTTTAGTTCCATAGAATATGTATTCAGTCATTCAGCATGTAGTGTTTGAGCATTAACTACATTCCAGGCACTATTACGCGCTTTGGATGTACAGTGATAAACCACAAAACATCCTTACTCTCAGTCTTGTTGAGAAGAAAACTATAAATAAGTAAATAATTCTTTAGGTAATATTTTTTAATAATCCAAAATGAAAAAAAATATGGCAGAATAAGGGTGTTGTGTTTTGGGAAGTTATATTTGCACTTAATCCTTAAAATTAGCAGGGTTCAGCCTTGCAAAGAGCTCCAGAACAGCAAGCATGAAGACCAAGGTGTGAACAAGCATGTGTGACTTAGAATAAGCAGTAGCGTGAGAGGAGCTTACTAGAAACAACAGTCAGGTGAGAGATAAGTCAGAGACAAGGTACCTTCTTGAGTAATAGGGAGATTTCTCTCCTGGAGGTGTTTTTTTAGGTCAAAGTGATGATTAGACCCAGGACCAAGGAGGTACACTGGGGTTGGAAAGCCAAACGTGGGGGTGCTACTCCTTCTTTGTTCTATGTCAATCTCCAGGTCCACGTTCCAGGCTCTTTGCCTATAGTAAACTCCTTGGCATGCAGAATGCCATCTAGTTTTCTTTATATATGGTGTGATTCATCTTTTTTAGTAGCATTCTGGCAGCTATCTGAAGAATGCATTAAAAGGAGGAAGATAGAGGTGGGAAACCAGTTAGAAAAGCCAGTAGATTAGGATTGTGTGATGGTGCTGGTGGTAGAGTTTAAATATTTACAATCTATGTTGGTAATAGGGTCAATGGAGCTAGTGGATGAGATTAGGGGGAGAAGGCCAACTGACTTTGAATTTTGACTTGGACGGTGGGTCAGCTTCAGAGATGGAAAAGCCTGGAAGGAGGTCAGGTGGTGAAAGGTCAAGCTGGTGGGCAGAACGAGACATGCGGTTCTTACCATGGTAATTAGCAATCATTCAGCAGTTCTACTGGGGGTAGATCTCTTCTGCACGAGCTACCTAACCCAGAGAGACGGGGACAGGTAGCTGAACTGTTTTCACAGATCTGAAGTTGCTATTCTGTAGGATTCTACCTTGTAGGATTCTAGTAAATCCTCTTCTTAGTTCCTATTTAAAGGCCTGATCTATGTGATTCCAGTCACATTTGCCTGTCATCTCCTCCAAAGTCCAAGCTCTACAATTGCCTTGACTACTTTCTCCTTCTTGATTATTCTCCATTCCAAAAGATGTTAAAATTCAGTACAAAAACCCTTTTATCTCTAAGCTCTTTTAGAATAAATTGCTGGTACAATGTTTTATCATTTCTTCATCTCTTATGCATATTTCTGAGAGAGGGGTGAATTCTACATAACCATATTATAGCCATCAGAATGAAGAATTTACACTGTGACATTATTTCCATCCTATTTCAGATACGACTCAAGTTTCGTCAATTATCTTAATGAAGCATGTATAGCTAAAGGTCGGTTGCTGAAAATATTACATTGCTTTGTATTTGTCTAAGCCAAACAGAATGACGGTTCAGTTTCTGCATATCAGGATTGGCAGGTAAACTTAATGCAATCAATTTTGAGTCCCCTACATCTCCCTTGGGGTCATATATGAAACGTAAGGGCTCAAGGCCATCTCTAAAGTGTTTCCTTGGTGAGTGGTCCCTATTTGTCTCCTGACCAAGCCCACATGCCCTATTCTAAGACAGGGAGTCCCGCTGGGGATTGTCCCCTTTTAGTTGTCACCCTGGCCCATGGACCTGCTCTACTGCCTCCACGTCTGGGGCCCCAGACATTTAAGATTTAAGATTTAAGACCCCTGAGCTCTGTGTGGAGTAAGAGTGCAAGTCTACTGGTGATGCCCCCTCTTCAGGCTATTCTTTCTCGTTCTTCATCCATCTCTTTTCATCCTCTCCAACCCCAGGAGCTTTCTTCTTTTCTGATGGCTCAGTTCCCTGTGCCTATGGGTTCCCAGGAGATCAGGGTTTCAGGCTCAATTCCCTAACAAGGCTATGCAGCCAGAGGAGCTGAGTGAGCTACAATAGAGCAGGATGGGCAACTGGGCAAACTGAAGGGTCCTTTGCCCCTTCTAGTGGTAGTAACAGCTCCTCAAACCTATACCCCTGGTGCTGCGAGGTCCAGTGGGTCTACATGTTCTGCTCAGTCAGGTGAACCTATAAATCAGACAGCAGCAGAAAACTCTCCATTTCAGACAATGTGCTGTGGGTTAAACAGTTTCAGAGGCTGAATTCTGCCACAGTTGAATAATTCTAGCTTTTCTAAACCTAATAAAGTAAATAAACAAAAAGGCCTTTTGCTCCTCTGGAGATAGGAAGAACAGACTTAGCTACCTTCTTAAAAGGGAAAAAAGCCCCTGCATTCTCTCAACCAAAAGCCAAGGTAGGACCGGGGATTTAGCTCACTAGTTCTGCCGCCTGCCTCACAAGCACAAGGGCCGGAGTTTGATCCCAGGTACAAAACAAACAAACAAAAAACCCAACCAACCAAACAAAAACAAAAGCCAAGGTAATAAGATACAGTTAATTTCACAATTAAAGTTATTTCGAATTATTGCTCTTAAATATTACTATTATACAGCTCATGATTTATAAAAGCAGTGCATAGCTGCCACATGGCTCTCAATGAATGAATTACTGTTAGTATTATCGTGCAGAACCCCAGCGGGATACCAGAACCCCGTCTGCGTGTGTGTGTGTGCTTGTGTGCGTGTGCGCGTGTCTCCGGGAAAAATGACAGACTTGCAGAGCTCCAGCCCCCAGCCAGGCCGAGGCTGTCCTTGACAGAAGCGTTACCGCCACCTGCCGTCGGTCCACAGGGGTGGCTGCTGAAAGCCGCGCCCACAGGGCGGGCCCTCTAACAGTCCCCTGGCCCCCTGGACACAAATCTCGGCCCGGCCTGCGGGTGTCACACGACACTGCCTCTGGCAGGAGCGGTA
>NW_022900936.1:59918039-59927465 GCF_012274545.1 Fukomys damarensis
CCCTGAGGCGGGGTTCACCCCGCCCGCACTAGGGAGGACTCGTCTGCTGATTCGCGGGCAGAACCGACGCGGGCTGCCAGCCGCCGTGGCTGGTGACACCGGAGGAGCGGTGCTGGCCAGCGCCTCTGCCCCCTCGTGGCCGATGTGAGCATCGCAGGCGCCGAAGCCTCCGCACCGCTGCAGCCCGGAAGGTCAACGGGCAGGGCTTTCTTCAAAGGGAGCGTTTTACAGCTCCATTCAGTTCCTGCGCTTAGGAGATGCGGTTCCCAGGCTTGCTGCTAACGAATGGGAAAATTTTTTGCGTGTGTGTGTGTGTGTGTGTGTGTGCGCGCGCGTTTAGAGTGAGTGGTGGAAATAGAGAAAGGTGGGTAGAACAACTGCAAAAGCATGTTGTTTGTGGTGACAGGATAATGGAGAGGAAAGAAAGGAATAGGAAAAATGAAAAAGATTAAAAAGCAAGAGAGAAAGTGACAGTGATGAGGGGCTAGACTGACAGCAGAGGATGCGGGAAGAATGCAGGGAGCAACAGTTTGACGGGGAAGGGGAGGGGACTTACGCATGCAAGTGAAGGGAGGGTTTGACATCCATGAGAGCTAAAGTTTTATTTTGGTGAAGTGAACCTTTTGAACATTTCAATATATCTCTCCCCTATTTTCCATTCCATTTTGTTTGGCAGCTGCTAGAAATGAGTTTCCATTTTTCTGTCTTGTTTTAATATTCTCTTGTCTCCCACATCACTAAGATCATTAGCAGCAGAGACAATTATGCCGTACACTAGGAGTCTGACAGAACCCTCCGTGAGTGCGGGGGCTTATTAACTCCCTCCTCCCCCAGCAGCCATAGGATACATCTGCTTTGTTACTCCATGCGTGCTTCCTGAGCGTGCTATCTCCGCACTGACCTCTGTGGGCCTCTCTTGTCCTTTGGGAAATAGACCAGTAGCTACTCAGAATCCGAATGTGTGTGACAAACACCCTGCAAAGGCTTCTTTCTGCCACCTACCCATCAACAAATAAGCAAAACAAAGCCCCAATAGCAACCCAGAGCCACAAAATTTGATTCTTTTGAATCATGACTGTAACTCCTGACCTAATCTCTTTCATCTTCTCTAAAAGAACAAAAGAAAAGAGATTTTTCAGGATCTGCCTTAGCTTTTGCTACCTACAGCTGGGAAAAGGTTGAAAGGAATTTTCTCCACTCCAGCCTTAGTTACTATTTTGCCAACATTACCGAGTTGAATCATGACTGTAACTCCTGACCTAATCTCTTTCATCTTCTCTAAAAGAACAAAAGAAAAGAGGTTTTTCAGGATCTGCCTTAGCTTTTGCTACCTACGAGCTGGGAAAAGGTTGAAAGGAATTTTCTCCACTCCAGGCTTAGTTACTATTTTGCCAACATTACCGAGCCTAGTTCCAGATTTGGGGAGGCGGGTCACATTTAGAAAGCCTGGGCAAGATGATAAAAACTGTTTTGGCAGGAGATAAATCATTGCATATGGGCGTGGGCAGTACTGCCCAAACTCACTTACCACAACAAATGGTTTCATGAAAATGTTGTGGCCAATACAGCGTATCTTGCCATATTGAGCGGTGTTTGCCTATCTGTATGATTGCATGGGGGTGGAGGCGACTCCCGGGTCAGCATTATTTACTTCACGCAGAGAGAACTCTCCCAGAGTGGTCATATTTGAAATCTGATCCTCATTCTGCAACATGCCAAGGATACTTGAAAATAGAAATTCAGTTTGGAATCAAACCAGTTTTTCATTTTGGTCAATGGATTGTAATGCAGATAAGCAAGAGAAAGACAAAAATGCTCTGGGACTTCAAAGTACAAAACCTTTCTGTAACATGCTCATTATCATATGAAGGGAGTTGAATTATTTCTCACCAATAAGTTGTTGCGATGTTCAGAGACTACAGTACTTATGGACAGGTTTTGTATACTTAGAAGAAGCTCCCTGGAGCAAAAACAAAGCAGCACTGTAGGGCAAAAGGATGCTTGCCACTGGTGTTCACCAGTTAACTATGGATCTCCTGGTTGTTAAATACTCATTTACAGGGTCAGCTTAGGGTTCAGTGATGGGTATTTGCCTTCCTATTTTTAAGATCCTGGCTTTGATCCTCATTACTGCCCCTAACATGAAAATGATTGTTTACTTAGCCCCTTAACACTTATGTGAGTGTTTACGTTCTACCTTTTAAAATTTCCTTTTCATTTCTTTGTGAGATGTCTTTCTCCTTGATATTATTGGTGCATTTGCTGGGAGTCTTCAATCAGGAATTTGGTCAAGGAACGCATACTCTGAGTTTGGCTTCAAGGAAGCTGCGGTCAAGCAACACCTAGAGTAGTGGTCAGAGAGCGCTGCTCAGTGCCAGCTCAGCTGCTGTGCTGCAAAGAGAGCTCCCTACAAAGACTTTGAAGATTCTGTAAGTCCTATGTCCTTATGGGGTGGAAGTGGAAGCCTCCCCAACTGTATTTTCTAGCAATAGTAGAAATAAATGATATGTTTTTACATATGTGTGTATATTTGTATGCGAATTTAAATGAATAAAATCTCACAGCATATCTCCATTCCTCACACAAATATCTCCCAAATATTTCTTTCCCTGGAGAACCCAGTAATTTGCCTTCAAATATAGAGAATGTCTCTATAATTGCTGTCATCCTATGATTGCCAAGAACATTTAGAAATAGCTTACATGGACCTGTGACTTGCTGTTTGCGTTAGTCTCTCAGGGCTTCTATAACAAATAGTCTGGGTGGCCTAAAATACAGAAATGTATTTCTCACAGATCTGGGGCCTGAAAGTCAGAAACCAAGATGTTGGCAAGTTCAGCTTCTCTCAAGGCCTCTTTCCTTGGGTTGCGCGTGGCCATTTGCAGGCTGTGTCCCCACATGGGATCATGACCCAGGTGTCTCTTCCTTTTCTTTTAAAAATGCTAGTCACATTGGATGAGGGTTTTTCCTTTATGACTCACTTATTCATATTTCCAAGTATAGTCACTTACTCTCTAAGGTTCATGGGGTGGGGTTTTGTCATATAAAGAAAAGAGGACCCAATGCAGTCTAGAACACTGAGTATATTCACACAAGCTATCAGAAGTTCCCTTTCCAGGTGCCATAGAAATAGAGACATCTTCAGAGGAAGCAGCACTCACATTACATGCAGAAGAACCAGAGAGCTTGGGATTTCAGTACACAGCTGGCAGTGTGACCTCAAGCAAGACTATTAATTTTCTAAGACTTAGTTTCCTTCTCATGTGAAACATGGTCTGACCATTGGTAAGGCAGGTAATTTTTACTGTTTGAGTACCTAAGTAACTAGTGAAAGAAATTCTGTAAAATCAGATGAGCTGCTTCAGTGTAGAGTATCTTTTACAAGCTTTTAACTGGCGACTTCTCTTTGCATTGAGAGGTAGGGTGGTAGTTAAGAGTGAGGTCTGCGAAGGCGTGCAGACCTCAGTTTTCACTCCAGTCTTTTCACTTCTAAGCAAAGCCCACTTTGTGCTGCTGCTGCTGCTGCTGCTGCAGAATAATAATAATTTATGCTGAAGAGAAATTTTGTGGCTCATGGCTCTGGGGCCTGGGAGTCCGGGTCTGAAGGACTGGCTCTTGACAAAAGCCTTCTTATGATGTCCTCACCCTCCATAATGAAGTGACTCTGCTGACAAGCCCACAAACCTGTTCACCCTCCCCTCGTGGCCTCTCACTTCCCAACACTGTTGCATTGGAAAGGAAGTTTTGGGGAGACACGTTCAAACCGTGACACTTCTTTTGGGGTCATGACTTAATTTTAAAAAAATTTGTTTTCTGCTTATGTAAAATAGGGATAATATAAATAAGCAGATGGAACTCATAAGAAAATAATGCACACAAATTGTCTGCCTTTTCCACTCGCAGAGTGGGCACAACTCCACGCTTTAAATCACCTGGTTCTACCTAGACCTAAATGGCCCGACTACGATAGGGTCATTGAACTACTTCATTTGTCTCATGAAAAGACTGACTTATGTGTCCTTGTTAAATGTGCATTTTCCCAGCCAGACAGGAGCTCCACGGGAACAGGAGTTTGCCTGCAGGCAGCAGGTGGGGTAACACAGTGCCTGGCGCCAGTGGTCTCTTCCTGAGGCTTTGAGAATGAACTAACAAATGGTGGGAAAGCACGGGGATTGATGTCTGGGTGGCCACACCTCTCCAGTCTTTTCCATTGCTCCCACCGAATTACTTGTTCATGACTGTGAAGCAATCTTAGATCCCTGTTTGCCACCCATTTTCAAGCCACCTTCCTTGTTCAAGCTAAATTTCCCACCATGTCAGCGAAGGGTGCTTTTGTATCATACTGTTGTCAGTCCAGGGTTACCAGCGTGACACCCTTCACTTCTCACCACTGCACTCTCTTGCTCATTGTGAATTAATTCCTTTGATACTGACATGACTATTTTAGGGTATATTTTTTGCAAAAAGGATAATGCATTTAGCAAACACTAAAGATACGGGAGATTTTAAGTGGGCCTAAACCCAGCAATTAATGCTAATGAGACTGCTGTTAGCATGTAATATTCTTGGTGTTATAATCACGCATCACAGAATGTAGAGCCTCAGTTTGTTCAACAGATGCTGATCTTAATGGCCACATTCTCTTCCCATGCTCAAGCTAGCTTTAGTTAAATGCACCATTAAAAATAGTCATTTAAGATGTTAGTGAAAACTGTGACTGCAGGGGAATTTTGTTTTAACCTCTGCTTTATCATTTCTTATTTCCATAAGGTCTTTGGAAAGGTGAAGAGCATAGTGCCTGTGCATGGTGCTTCAAACCAGGGAAGTCAGTGTACTGTCTTTTCACTGCCTCCCAGGCACCACAGCCCCGTATTGTTAACCCTAACTGTACTGGGACTTCCTTTGTTCTCATCTCACCTTTCTTTTCAATATGCATTTAGGATGTGAGACAGTATTTCATAATTGGGATCTGCAGTAGTCCAATTGGTTCATAAGCATAAAATATCTTATTTTCCTGATTGTGCCATTATTCTACCACAAACTGGAATTGTAGAGGAGGAAAGACCAGGATGTCACTATCAGGAATAAGAAGTCTCCTTGGCGAATAACTGATTTAGGCTTCTCAGTGGAAAGTGGAATGTGTAATCCAGAGGATCAACATGCTCATAGCATGAGCTCTGTTCTGT
The DNA here is from genome assembly GCF_012274545.1 of Fukomys damarensis. Classification (NCBI taxonomy): domain Eukaryota; kingdom Metazoa; phylum Chordata; class Mammalia; order Rodentia; family Bathyergidae; genus Fukomys; species Fukomys damarensis. The sequence goes on from NW_022900936.1 coordinate 59,923,226, forward strand.
GTCTTTCTAGCTTGTGTCTCTAGTTATGGTCTCAGGAAGACGGTGCAGGTTTTAGAACGTGGGTGCTTGGTGAAAAAGAAGGTTAGGTGGAGAAGCTTTTGTGTCTCAGAAAATCCCTGTGCATTTAGTAGGAACTACCCATGGTTTCTTTTGATTCATTTATTTCTTGATTGGGCTACATGAAGCCTAGGCTTGGCTAGCAGGTTCAGGACATTGGAACTGGCCAGGGATGGGCAAGAGCTAAGTGGGGAGAGGGTTGACTAATTGGACTCATGTTTATATGGAGTGAACAGTCCAACAATCTTGCACCAAGGAAAAGTTTTTTATCTAAAAGGAATTCTGTTCTGTCGAAATGAGTCCCTTTGATTGTGGGACTTTATTTGTGTGTTCATTTTGCTTTCCTTTGGGAATTTGCTCAAATATTAACACCATATTTCTGGGTAAATCAAAGCTACTTCAAGGGTCTTCAGTGTATTGATTACTGGTATTCAGTCCAGGCAGGGGTTTCCATGCTACGATAAGAGGAAAAACTCAGTACTGCAGGTTTGAGTTAATTGTGTAAAAGAAAAAATTATGAAAAGACAGGGACATTTCCTAGTCTGAGGATTGGGAGTCCATGCTAACACAATAGAGGTCACTGGATAGAGCCTGAAATCACAGTAGCCAACTCTGCTGAAGAGCTTTGTCCACTGATGATTAACTGGCAGCTTCTGCTGACCCAAACTGGAAATGTTCTTGGCTGTAAATGCAGCATTTCTCTGACCAGCATTTTCTCCTATTTTGAATTTCTAATCACTTGGCCTTTGGTTCCTACTAGTAGGAATATCCTCGTTGCATGGACAGAGCCTAAGCTAGAGATACTGGGGGGAACTAGGAAATTTTACCAAAAATTTGATGGGTTTCCTATTTGACCTGGGGTGCCAGACATGGATAAGGTGACCAGGTAGAATGACTCAAAGTAAACAAAACATAGCTAGTCAAAAAGTCACACTACCTCTTAGAATAAAAATGAATGTTTTATTTTGATAGTTTACGACTCATTAATAATACTTTCTCATTGAGATCAAATCTATAAAAGGTGATTCAATCCGGGCATGATGGCTCATGCCTGTAATCCTAGCACTTGGGAGGCAGAGGCAGGAAGATCACCACAATTGTAAGGCCAGCCTTGGCCACATACTGAGTTCAAGAACAGCCTGAACTTCCTAGCAAGACCCTGTCTCAAAGAACAAAACAACAACAACAAAAAGTGATTCAGTTAGATAATCACTCCCAGTGTGCGTTCTCAAACACAGTTCCTAGGGTTTACCACATATTCTCTACAGTTTGAGATTGTTTGTCCAGTACATGGCTTTGACTGATGACAAGTCACACAACTTGGTAATCTGAGGAAGAATTTAAGAAGGAAAGTGACAGCAACGACCTTTAAGATTCCTGTCTTGAAATTACCGGCAGCCAAATTTTCCATGTTTGTACAGCATTTTTTTTTTCTTTTGCGCAGGAGGGAAGCATCTACTTTTGTTTCATGGATTTAGCTTCAGAAATCTGCTGTATCTACGATGAGATTATAGTAATTGTTAGAAAAACAATCGCACATGTGGAGATTTGTTGGAAGAATTGAATGCAACTTAATTTATTTTGACAAATGTTTGCTAAGCCTCTGTTATAAGTACAATATCATGCTAGGTCTGAGAAGATCACAAGGGTGAAAAACACAAGGCCCTTTACTTAAGATGTTAGAATCTACTCACTTTCTTTGCAGTTCTCTGATGCTGTTTCAAACATACTTTATAAAAGGCGGATATAAACAGATGGAAAATGTGGTAGTAAAAGAATGAATTTCAAAGCCTCAAAGAGTATTCACTTTTTATTCTTGAAGTTTCTGTGGCTTAAAGAAAAAAAAAAGAGCTTCAGACTATCTGGCAATAGTTAAAGACTTCTATTATTTATTATAAGATTAGTAATATATAATAAAGCCTTTGGCTGGTCTTTGTCCTCAAATCCTTGGAGTAATTCCTTGATATTTTCCAAACTAGTGTTATTTCTGTGTTGTTCATGTTGAACCCTTTGAGTCACACATATTTATGTTAATAAAATGACTATTGGTGGATGCTTGGTAATTTATGCAAAAGAAATGACTCAGCATGGCAGGAGAACAGGCCAAGTCTAACCACGTGGGAGAGGAACTGGGTTTTGAGTCCAATGACCTGTGGACAGAAGAGAAGAGCTGGAGAGTGTGCTCAAGCCTGTAGTTAATGATTCAATCATGCCTATGTAAAGAAACTTCGAAAAGAAAACCTCTGAAATTAACTTCCTTTTTTTTTCTTTTCTTTTCTTTCTTTTTCTTTTTTTTTTTTTTTTTTTTTTTTTTTTTTTTTTTTTTTTTTTTTTTTTTTTTTTTTTGGTACTGGGGATCAAACTCGGGACCTTGTGCTTACCAGGCAGGCGGCAGAATCGCTGAGCTAAATCCTCAGCCCTGAGATTAACCTTTAGTTGACAATACTTTTCCACATATCACTGTGCTAGGAGGTGATTTGTTCCAGTGCCACCCGGGAGGACAGTGGAAATTTCACATATGGGTCTCTTCCAGACCTTCTTCTGTGTCTCTCCCTTTGGCTGGTTCTGATTTGTATTCTTGCACTGTGGTAAAACCAGAACCCTAAGTGTAATGCTTTCCTGAGTGTTGTGAGTCCTTCTAGCAAACTATTGGGCCTGGCACGGGCTGTACAAACTCTTTCATTTGTAGTCAGCTAACAGGAAATGAGGGTTATCTGAAAACCCCAAACTCTGAAATGAGCTCCATCTTGTTTGAGGACTATGTTTTTATCTTTGAATTTGGTAAAGACAGTGCCAAAGGACATTTTCAGATTTTTTATGAAATACAAATGGGGAAGCTGGGTCTTTCAGCTGTCTTTGAACTAGAGAGCACAAGTTTTTCTTCTATCTGAAATCCTTTTCTACTCTCTCTCTCTCTCTCTCTCTCTCTCTGTCTCTCCCCCCCTCTCTTTCTCTCTCTCTCTCTCTCTCTGGTACTGGACTTGAACCTAGGGCCTTCATACTAAGTTACATTCTCAGGCCATCTTTGTTTATTTTTTCCATCTTTATTTTTTATTTTGAGTCAAATTGTAAGTCGCTAAGTTGCCAAGGGTGGGCTTGAAATTTTGATCCTCCTGCCTCAGCCTCCCAGAGAGAGGAAGCAAGGTGTGTACCCTCTCACTTTGCCCCTAATCACCTCAATTTGGAATGAGATTCTCTGACACTTCTAATGCTTAATTAGCCAACATCAGTCCTTTGAATTGTGAGTTGCCTTGTTTCTTATTTTCTGCTGAGACCTCTTGTCTGTTTTGGACAATGGTTCAGGGATTCTACAGATTCTGGAGATATTTTGTGAAGACAGTAGAGCTCAGCAAAAATAGAAAACAAGCTACATTTCTGTAAGTAGAAATAGTAGGTGGCTTGGGAAGTAACTTAGTTCTTTCTGCTACTGTCACATAAGAACTCATTAAAGATTCTTGAAGATTAGACTTTAAAAGAACGGTAAGTCCCCTCCTGTTTCTTGGCATCATAATCCTACGTCTCACTGAAGTTCTCCCTCAGACTTCTCAATGTTTTATCTACAGCTTCCCAATGGTAACGTTTCTGATGATCCCTTAAGAAAGAAAAATGGAAAAACAATTCAGAGAATTTCTTTGTTTAAATGAAGACAATTATTGTATATAGCTTACTCACTTTTGCAGATGAAACATTATTAAAAAATCTTTCAAGCAGTTTTTCATTATTTTTGTCTACCCCTTCTTCACAGGATATTTATCATTCCCTTCATCCTTAATATATTCATGAAAACCTTTTAGAAGTGGGGTTGCCAACCCCAAGATCACTGACTCAGGCCAATGAGGACACATCTCCTTTCCACATTTATTTCATTTTGTTTGAAGATCACAGAAGAGCAGAGCATTCATATGTGTAAAATAACAGAAGAGAGAAACAGAATTTAAATACATTTAAAGGGAAAAGCAAAAAAGCTTTTCTTAATTGTCTTTATTTTCATTTTACACACACTGCACTTTTTATTTTCTTTCACAGAGCTAGGATCCAGGGTTGGGGGATCCACCCATTAAAGAAAAAAAATACTTTGTGCAACAGAAAAACCAAGTTAAAAAATGGCCATGAATTTATATCATCAAGGGAAGATCAGTTCATGACTACAGGGCTAAAAAAAAAGGAGTGTATATGTATATAT
>NW_022900936.1:59927555-59954569 GCF_012274545.1 Fukomys damarensis
GTGTGTGTGTGTGTGTGAAACACTGTTAATATGGAGAATTCTAACCAAGAGCAGGATTTGTACCCCTTTGGTGGAGCAGTGAGAAGGCAGGCTAAGCTGTGGTGGGGAGGAGGTGGGAGGTGTTCTCCTTTGCTTCCCTCCCCAGTCAAGTTCTCCCTTGAGCCTCCCTTTCCCAGTAAATAGAGAGCAGAACCTGGCCATGATTCACCAGGACAAGTCTTTCACATTTCCTGGTGAAGAGCAAAGACTTAGCAAAGTGGGTTTAGAAAAGGGTATTTGGTAGTTTAGGATTGCTGCTGCGTGCCACGAAGCTAACAGTTCCTTGTTTTCTTCATTTGTGAAGAAGCAGGTGTTTATTGGGCCTGATTTTACAGAGAAAAGGCTTTTGCAGAGAAGTAGCTGTAGAGTGGATTTGGGAGCTTCCCCTAAAACAAGCACCTCTGAAACAACATGGAAGTGTGAGTTTTTCCGAGGACAGGTTCTCACTCTCAAAGAGAGCTTCATAAGTACTCTGAGCCCTTTGTGTATCTTTATTACACAGAGCAATGCTAACATTGTGGAAAATTATACATAAACCCTGCTCTTCAGTGTCAGGGAGCCTCGAATTCCTCCTGTCCTTTGATGCAATAAGAGAAATTGGACAGATACTAAGATGAGCCTCTCTGACAGTGTGGGACAAATGGACTTTTCCTCCGTCCATCCATAACAAGGTGGAAGAAAACAATTCTGCACTAACTGCTTCAGAAATCATCCTTCCTGCTTAAATCTCTTCTCAGAGAACATAACTTGCACATTGGATTTTGGCGTTCACAATAATTCTTACTTTCTGCAACTGACACCACCTAAAATGTGTATTTGTCATATTTCCCAATTATTTAAGTATTATAGAGTTTGGTCTTTTAAAAAATTGCGGCCTGTTTTTTTGTCCATTTACTTGCTTGATTTCATAGCCTATAAGCCAAGTTTCAGGAAATATATCTCTCAGACAAAATATATTGTCTTGCCTGTTCCTCACAGATTTCCCATTGGAACTTAACTGGGACCACATGCTACAGCCATCAGCTTAAGCCAAGGATTCACATTTATTAGAATGATACATTCAGCCCAAGATGAGAAAAAAACAAACAGATGTTTCCTTTCATATGTACAACTTCCTCATTTTTTACAAGCATGATGACCAATCTGGTTATTTTCCTTCTTATGAAAGGTTATTCAGAGATAGTTCAAGAGTTAGATTTTTAAAATATTGTGGACAAAAAAGAACCCCAGCTACTTCATTAACCTCAGTTTAAGTTCAGGGTGTCCTTTTCCTGCATTGCTAGTAAGTTTTGGTAGAAGAGAATTATAGAATCAGTCCAAAGGCCCTGTATTCTAGGAAGTTCTAGCTTTTGAAGTAGAGATGAAAGAATGGTGATTCTGAGAACAGACTAGAAATGACAAACAGCTGCTTGGGATAATGTGGCAGGCATAGTGCTAAGTGAACATTCACTTCTTATTTAGAATCAGAGAGTTAAGAGGTGAAAAGAGGTTAAAAATGTCAACCAAATTCTTCACTTTCAGGATGAGGAAACCAAGAATCGGGAAGTTTAAGTGGTTTGCCAATGGCATATAGATGTGTCCAGGTTCAGGGTTACAATCAAGTTTTCATGACTTTCAGTCAAACACAACTTCCACTTCACTTTAAAGTGTCTTCATCTTAGATGAAGGAGCACAATTTTAAGTCTTATGTTACTGTGACCTGAATTTCTTTCTAGAACAGTCCTTGTAAACATCCATCCTTGAAAGTCATATCTTTGATGACTCTGTACCAGTTGTTCAGATTATATGGAAATAAATACATCTTCCTTGCTGAAAGAAAAGAGATACAGAGATACAGAGATATAGATTGCTGGAATGAAAACAAATTCTTTCTTTAGTTTCAGTTGGTGACATTTGATGTGTATGTTAAACACAACAGGCACTTCAAAAAGACTCTTAAAACATTATGCACAAGTTACTTCCAATTGAGGAGGTTCTGTCCTTGATTTGTAAAATTCAGTATATACACAAATCAAGCAAAAGCTACTTTCTTTGCTTTTACTTTAAGTTGTTTTCTAAGGTAACACAGCAAGATAGTGCTCAAGGATATGACGTATTTCTTATATCCCACAATTTATTAGAATTAAGATGACAAGCTTTCTCAATGCCTCTGTTGACTAGAAAACAAAAACTGAGTAACGTCTTCCTCATCAGGAGGTGGATAACTTCCGAGCAGCAATTTTCATGAGATGTCTCAGATGGTGAGGAAGAAATAACAGGAGCCCTGGGAGCTGATAAAACAGGCACAGAGCCCTTCAAACTATTCCTCCCTATCTCTTTATTCCCCTTGTTTTGGAGACAGGCAAAATTGGGGAGATTTCTACTCAAGTCTTGAAGGGTCAAAGTGACCAACCACTTCCTTGTGACTTGAGCAGGGTGTGAAGCTGAAAGTATAGCTGCTGGTCTGCTTCTCTGGGCTGAGGAACCTTACGCACCAGCTGTCAGCCCTACTTCTTTCAATTTTGACCTGTGCAATACTTTGGTTCTTTATTTTTATTTGAATTCTTTGCTTTAAGATTTACAGGTTTAGCTGAACTTAGGCCCCGCATGAAAAATGAAGTTTACATAGTTTTTATTATGTACATAAACTAGGCATTTACATTGATTTACACATGATTGGTGTCTAATTTATTAATCAGCACAGAGTATGTAAATGTGCTGAAAAGAAATCAAGATTTTAAATGTTTTCCACAATATCCATAAACATTCCACGGCTGTAAATGTTAAACCTAAACCTAATGTTAACACTAGCTTCCTTGCCAAGAGGAGAGGGAGGTACATTGCTGAGTGAAAACAAATTCTTTCTTGAATTTCATTTGGGGGTATTTCAACAACATACCCAAATGCAAATGAGAATAGTTTACTTCTCTTCCCAGTAGGATGCACATAAATGGAAACTCCATTTTCCATTTAGTGAAATGTTTACAGATATCATGTCAATGATGGAAAATTTACTTCACTGGGGCAATGCAGTCGTTGGAGGAAAAATATTTTAAGTACTCAAGACTTCTTAAACTGGATTTTTGTTTCTTAACTTAAGGACTTATTTCACCATTTTTTGTAGTATGTTCATTTGTCTTTAATGTTTTTATAATTTTTTTTTTTACATCCAATATAGCATTGCACTTACACTGCTAGAAAAAGCTAATAGTTATTGGGACCAAGATGAAATCCAGGCTAAATGTTTATGAATGAGGATGAAGAAAAAATGAGGACATAGTTATTCCCAAAGTACATGGTCCATAGCCAAATTTCTTTTAAGCAAATAGTTACACAGTGGGCAAATGGGGCTTCACGTATATCTAAATGAAGCATAGCCTTTAAAAAAAATAAGCCAAATTCATTGTTTTCTTCCATTTGTTTAAAATGTTATACTAAAATTTTCTTGCAACACATATATTATTGTAAATATAGCATCTGTAAAGATTAAACACACACACACACACACACACACGCACACATATATATTTTGCAAATAATTCAATGCCTGCATAAAACAAAGTGAGAAATTCAAGGAGAGTGACCTTAGAAACAGTCGAACCATACCCAACTCAGGGATGAACATGACTCTGGAGTAAAAAAGAACTCTGCAGATAATAAGTGAAATAATTTCATTCTGAGAAGTGCTAGTTTTATGTGCAAAGGAGGTAAGTCCATTTTCAGAGGTGAAACAGATTTTTTGTTTCTGCCCTCCAAGAACATGAAAATCACGAGTACTTTTACAAGGTCTCTATTATAGCCCCATTGTTTGATTACATAGCAAAAACCATGCCCATGGCCAGGGAGAAGTCTGCTTGACCTGGAAGAGAAACAAAGGCCTCCAGGAATCCTTCCCAACAGAAAGTACAGCTACTCTTTCATAAACTTTAATTCTTCCAGAATAAAGGGATTTTATTATTAAAATAAGAAAAGCTGTTCCTCCAATAAGGCAAAAACGTTTCAGTGAAAATTTACACAGAGTATAATTAAAATCCTATAGTGTGTAGGAGAGTTCCCTGGGTCAAGGTCACGTCCTCTTTTCTTGACTGAAAGTTAGGGCTAAGGATTTTGCTTTATGAATGGGAGTTTCATTTTGTATACAATGGATATGAGATGGATTAGCCATTCAGATTATTTGATGCATTGCATTCCGCTCAGTATATTATTTCCACAAAGTTGGTGTTTTTCAGTGCTGTGATTACAATAGTCAAGATTCCTGAAGAGATTTATGACAATATAGTGAATTAAATTTTAAAAATCTCGTACTGAGACTTAATAATTTCTTGGTGTTAGTACTCTAAACCTACATTTTTTTCTCAACTTTTCTCCAAATTGCATGGACTTCCACTCATCACAAAGCCTAGAAACATTCCCTACCCTGTGAGCTTTCTGGGGCCAATATGTTCTCTGTAACAAAAGCAAGAAGCACACTTTTAAAAAAATCACACATCTTGCAATATATAGGCAAACACCACATTTTTAAATATTTGTTTAATTATGTTTAATATATGGTCCATTATATTAAAATCAAGATAACAAATGATACTGACATGGCCAAGACATCCCTTTCAATGGAGACACTTCTCCCATAGAACCAAGACCTTTCCTTATGATAGGGTGGAGAGGATAAGAAGGCCAGGTGTGTGAATGAAGCCTGTGACACACCACAGACATCTGTTCCTGAAAGTGACATAATAGATATCAGAATTAACTCCTGCTCCTTTTCTCTTCCTGCATCTTTAAATTATTGTGAACTCTCTCAACAAGTTTCCACTCAAAGGCGTGGCTGACTCTTCAACATATGGGGAATGTATGTCATTAAAAGTAATAATCACTTTTTCTATATTAAGAAGACCAAACTGTTAGCGAAATGCCTGATTGTCAATAAGTTAAGATGCATAGGAATATGGCTCACCTTCTCTCTCTTTTCTTAGCTACCTTCTTGGATAAAACTTTCTGTCCTGTCCCAGAATCTGCCTCGAAAACTCTTATTCATCCCAAAGCCCAATTTTTGCTCTCTTTCATGACTAAACTGCAAAATTATAAAAGAAACATGATAAATTTATAAAATTTATAATTTATAAATTTATAAATTTTACACTAGAATCCCTTAGAAGAGATTTAAAATACTGCTTATATCTTTTTTCTTCTTCCTTTCCTTTCATTCTTTCTTCCTCCCTCCCTCCCTCCCTCTCTTCCTTTTTCTTCCTTTTTTCTTCTTTCTTCCTTTCTTCCAATTATGAAATTTCTCATTTTATATCATGTGATAGCTATTCTCAAGGTTCAAACACCTGATTCGGTTCTGTGGGATTTTATTCATTTATGATCTCAACTAGACTCCCTTGTCCTTCCAGAAGCTGAACCTCTTCCAGTGCCTCCTATTGTCTAATTGTAAGCAATGGTCAGTTTCTTGGTAAAGATATCTACAAGCAGAGCCAGCTTTCTCTGCAAGACCTTTCCTGAGAAAGCCCTTCAGGTTATGTGGTGATACTAACTTTTGTGGTTCTCATATAACTTCTGCCTAAATTAATTACAAGTGGCTCAGATCTCTTGGTTAAGGAGTTAGCTTAGATTTCTGTGTTAATGTCAAGATGATGCATAGAGATGCAAATTTAAAAAGAGCAAAAGATGTGATATGACTGTAATGTAATTCTGAGTGGCCTGGCCTAGGATACTGATGGACCCCATGAACAGTGGTGGTGCAGACATCATCAGTGGCACAGAGAGAGGGGCCATGTATGCAGTCAAATGCAGGATTAGCTAGAACACCAGGGAAAAAATCTGCAAAGGGGCACAAGTGCATTCCTTTTCTTTGTGATCAGTGCTTCATATTATAGCTCTAGCAGTATCTGCAGAATGTGGGAAGGACTTGGGCATCTGTCTACTTTTCCTGTCTTGCTCACGCTCACTGTATTTTGTCCTAAAGGTGAAACAATCTCTGCTTACGGAAATCTATGGGGCAAATGCAGTGTTATTTGAAGATCAGGGAGAAGGCAAAACAGGGTTTCTTAGTATCTCCATGTGCCTCATCATTCTGTTCATGGAGTTAACACTTGAACGCTCCTGTTTCTGGGTTCTTGTTCAGTACATGCGGTTTGCTTTTGCAGTGAAGCAAGACCCAAGCCTGTAAAAAGTCAGGAAATGTATGAATCCATCAGACTCATGAAATAAGAGTGAAATCTGAAACCTGCTTTCCTAGGTAATTTCATCCATGTCACTGATCTGTTCCACTTTTTGCTCATCCCATCAGTAGTAGGCACTTTCATTGACAGTGGTATTTTGAGTGACTCCTGATTGTGTTCTGAAGATGGGACTAGGAGTAATATGGGGTCCTGCCCTTGGAAGAGGGGACAGCCTGGTTTGAATACACATTGATGTCGTGTGACAGCCATGAATGGAGGAGGGACTCTGCTCCTTACCTCCCTCCCCGCCATCTCCCCCAGCAAGTCGTTACAGCCGCATTTCACAATTACAATGCAGGACGGTATCTACAGCACAATGAGTCTATGTACACATGGACCATTCCCTTGGCATGCTTTAGAGAGAGACACACACACTCACACACATGTACACTCATGTGAGAGCGAGAGACTTGAGCACACACGCACAGTGGAAGAAAATTAAAATGGCACTTCCTAGCATCTGCGGCATGACAAGTGCTCTGGAGGGTGGTGGGGTGAAGAGAGGTGGGGTGGCTGGAGAAAAGGAAATCTTTAGCTTGGGTGTGGGAAGATAGAACACACTGGAAGTAGAGGGGGTGATCTCAAAAGTTGGAGAGAGTGGAGGCAGGGTAGTCTGGTAAAGGCTCAACACAAGATCCCATTGATAGTCAGAAATGGCTACAAGTCAGCTCAAATGAGAACAGAATAGAGATTATGGAAATATAAACACTAAAGGCAAGACCTTATATTTTTCCCCACAGATGGAAACAGATGAAGGAGGAAGGATAAATTGTGTGTGGGTGGGTGTGGGGGGGTTAATTCCATGTAGTTTTATCTTATTTTTACAAAATCCAGGTGTCCTTAGCATGAAGCAGTCTTTACACAGCATTCATTTGCTTAGTAGATATATACATAGCGTGGTAGAACATTTCATTTCCCACCATGAATTATGCTCAATTTTTTATTGATGGACAGTAAAATCGTTTTAAATGTTGGATTTTCTGCATTTTCATATTTCCTCCTTCATTTATAAACACACAAAGTTGTGAAATAAACAGTCTCCCCCATCTTGCACACTCTCTCTCTCTCTCTCTCTCTCTCTCTCTGTATCCAGTGTGACACATTTTTGTGTGTTTTTTAAATTACTTTTAAATTTTTATCCTATTAACATTTGCTGAGAAGGCAAAGCAGAGATGCTGCCAGCAGCCACAGTGGTACGGCCAGACTGATGGATCCGTTTATTCCTCTCACCGACCCAGGTCCTGCACAGTAAAAGAGGAGAGAGAAAAGAGAATTGTTATGTCCCGGAGGCTTTTGTTACAGCTGCCAGCTGATGGGGCACAAAGGAAGGCATGGCCAAGTGCTGATGTTCCAGTGTCTGTGCCCTGTGTGCTGCTCAGGAAGGGCTCTAATACTTTCCTACTCCTTCTCATCCTGACGTTTGAGTGTCTTGTGCTAAAATACTTGCAAAGCCAACAATGCTCTTGCTGGAGCTGTCCCTATCCTGGCCATCACCACTCCCTGCTGTGCTATATGCTGTCCACCCAAGTCACTCTCTTGCCTTTTGTGCCCACATCTCCCTGTGAGGCCAGCACTGGTCCCTGAAGGGCCTTCAGCAGCTGGACATGAGCTCTTCCTCTCCGTTCATCACAGCACCAATAAAGTGTCTTGTCAATCCATGACTCCTTTGTTACTTAGAGAAATAGTAGTTACGTCCTTGTTAAATGGGAAGGGAATTACACAGAATAACTTTTATGGGTGGGTGGCACCTTATCAAGGTAAAAGGTCAGTCAAGGTAATGAAGTGTCTTAAGTGGAAGTAAGGATCATCGCCGTCCAACTCTTCATTTGTCACTTTAAAATTCAAAAACAAAATTAATGACAGCAATAAAAACAAACGAACTGGCCCAGAGATGTTAGGAGGGTGGTCTATACCAGCAGCAGGCCTGAGCTTTGAAATCACTTGGACCGGAACGAGGCATGACAGTCTGTGTCACTTTCTACCACCCTAGTGCTGCCAACGCTGGACGCACAGGGATTGCAGGCGTGGCTCTGACAGGGACAGCGGCACGGAGAGGATTTGGGAAGTGAGATTTGTGCATTGAAGGCAAAAGGAGGATTGGTGCAGAATTTGTAGGTCAATCAAGACCTTGTCCCCTGTACTTTGTTCTCTTTCCTCCTTTTCTTCATATTCCGTTAAAGTAAACACAAAAAATCACTATAGATGCTTTGGCGTTAAGGCTACAGACTTAATGACATTCCAAAAAGAAACTGGTAAAACTGTAATAATGAGTCTCTTTGAAGTTTTTGGGGCACATGTGCAGCCCAAAGTGTGCTTGTGTGTGTGTGTGTGTGTGTGTGTAAAACTATGATGGCTTACAATTGCAATAAGGTTGAAAGAAGCTTCTGGCATGTGAATTTTTCCTAAACTGTTTACAAACATACCACGTTGGAGTTAGGATGACGGGGGTAATGCTTAATTCAGGAATGGCCCCTAATTTGTGTCTTATGTAATTAATAAAAGCAATAATAACAATAAAAACAACAAACAATTGTGTACTGGGCACTGTCATAAATACAAGCACCTACCTGTGCAGGGGTAAATACATAATTAAACTTGTTTTACAGTGAGTTAGCAGTCACAGAGAGATCAACTCCAAGTGCACAATTCTACCACTTGTAAGCAGAGAGGCTGGGTTTTTAGCCTGGTGTTTGGCTCCCAAGCCTATGCCTCCCAGGACTGTGCAGTGAAGCTCAATAGAAGGTGGCCACTGGCAGAATGAAACTTGGTGTTGGATTAAAACAGTAACCAGTGCGCACATGTACGCGCGCACGTGCACACACACACACACAAAGAGGTAACCATTACCTTTGTAAAAATGATTCTGAATGGAGTATTTTGGGCTAGAATACCTTGGTGAGAATACTAAGAATATTACTTAATGTAAAAATATGAACATGTACAGAGCAGTATAGTTTCTACGTAAAATGAGCTTTACCATGCTTAATTGGAAACAAATTCAGTAACCAAGCAGTTAAGTCTCTGATTTTGTGAATGGCTATGGGTCATGTTAATAAAAGTCACTTTAGTTGCTTTCAGCTTCAAGTAGATGATGGAGGCAGCATCGAGGACCTGGTTAGTAACTGCTGGCCTGACATTCACCCCAAGTTCATCCTTAGGTTCAGTTCAATGTCCTTCCTGTTCCACTGTCTTCCCTTCTATCCATAGACTTTTTGAACTTCAGGGATCTCCAAGTTCTCTTAATGGAAATGTTTCTAGCCAGGTGAGTAGAATTCTTTATCTAGGTCCTTGTTTATTCTTTGAGTTCCTTCATATACATTAGATGATATCAACTTCTTGGATCACTGTATTAGCATATCAATGAGCCTTTCAAAACAGAGAAAGACTGTACTACAAAGGTCCTACATAGTTAAATAAAAATGAATTTTGTTTTACCCCAAGAATAATGTAAAATATATCCTCAGGAAATATCTTTTTATTTCCATAGTCTCACTTTCAGCCATAGAATAGACGAGATTATCTTTCTGATATCCTGGAGTTGAGGGGTATTTGTGGAAAGCTAAAAACATCCCTAGTCTTATCATTTTATTTGCATGGTCGTAAATATTTAAGAAAAGTATTCATGATTGAAAAATATAATACATACATATAAAAACCTGGACAAACATGTTCCCATGTAACATTCTTGCTGATGCCTATTTGTATCTATATATACAGAGGGGAGGCTATAAGCTATAATATACTCACATATGATATATACATGTATTATTAATTTTTTAGTACACACGATGCAGAATTAGCTATTGCCTTCACATGCTATTTTATGCTATAGTATGAGTAGGTTAATAGTATTTAATTTATCCTTAATAGTATTAGCATGCATTTATATCACATGGTGTACATCTCTTAAAGATATATTTGTCTCCATCAACTATTATTTATTAAGTGCTTTCATGTAGCTATTTAAAGTAGTTATGCCACTTGCTCTTATCATAATTGATTTTGAGACCAAATAAATAGACTTGAGAAATCCCAGGGTAAATGGGCAACAGGTGGGGAATCATAACAAGTGTGTATGCAATTACAGATGTACATGACTGTATAGGAGACCACTTCAGTTAATGGCTATTTCAGGGAAGAATAATCAGCAAAATCATTAATTATGTTTTAGTTCATAGTTATGAAATTTCTGCTTATGTGTGGAAATGCAAATGATAAATCTTATTTTCCATGCCAGATGGCCAGGCTGAACAAGTGCTTTCATATACTGACAGATATAATGAAAGCAAGAGTCTGAAAACATAAATTAGCCTTAAGAAGAGATGGGCAAGTAAAACCCAAATTCAAAAACTTTCACAGACAAAAATCATGCTATCTTTGTATTTAACCACATTTAATGTGTGTTACACGTATACATATACACTGTTGTGTGTGGCTTCTCATAAGTATCCAGTAAACTATACCATTATTATTATTGTCATTAACATAAAAGTTTGACAACAAAAGTGAATTACATACTGACCTGAATCAAATGATATTTGTTGGCGAATTGGGTCAAAGCTTTTAATGTTTGACCCTAAGGGGCAAAACTCAGCTGCAGCTAGACTACAAGCCATGGATCAACACATTGAGTCAAGTTTCTTAACCCCAGGACAGGGTAAAGGAGACTGCAGCAGGCACATACTGGATTGTACTTGGCCATGGCAAGCCATATAAAAGGGCAATATTTACAATTAAGGGCAAGGTTGGGAAAGCATTGTAAAATTGAGGGATATGAGAACTTTTTGGCAAGTTTCTAAACTACAAATATGAGCCAAATGATTGGCCTTAAAGCCAAATCTCAAAAATCTCAAAGAAAGACAGAGGTTATTTTCCACACCTGCCTTTAGAGAGTGTGTGCTTGGAGATACTGTCTGTGCTTGAATTACTGTGTAATTCAAATGGGCCAGCAAGTTTCTGTTGTTTCTTCTGAGTAGTTAGTGTTCATTTCCTGGATTTGGGGCTGGAATTTATTTAAAGTGGCCTTTAATTATGTCCTCTGTAATCCTCGAGTACTCCTGCTATCCACTAAGGAATTAAGTTTAGTCGTAATTTTATTTTGGATACAGTTCAGCCATAGAAGAGAAGAAAGGCTGGAGGAGTTTTAAAATTTGAATTCTTTTTAGAATTGTGAAAGACTAATGGCGTGACTGAAAAATAAAACAAAATAGTCAAACACTTTAAAAACCAATTGTTAAGTAAAGGGGGCGATCAGTCTACAAGATCTCCTCAATATCTATCTTCAATATTATCTAAATGTGCAGACTAAAAGGCATGTTGGTATCCTGGGAAGCCATGTTAAAAGGTAAAGGTGGTAAGATTGACTCTGGTGACACCTGCTGTCCACTTCCTGCAAGTACAGCTGCCTTTGGATGAACAAATTCAGGATTGAAATCTATAATCTCCATAGGCTAAGGCAGATTAGAGGAGGGCGTATAATGATGTTTCTATTGGGTATGAATCTTAGAATTAAATCTGGACTCTCCCGATATGAGCTTTTATACATTATACTCACCCTCTGTAAAGTGAGATTTGGGTAGGCTGAAGTATTTATGTAGAGAAGTTGTAATCATCAAGTGTTTCTCATCAAAACAGCCTCCAGTATTTTGGAGTACATATTTTAAAATTTTAGGTACGATTTCTGGTGACATGAGAGTGCTTATCTTTTCATTTACTTCAAAACTCTTTCTTGTTACATATAACATTAGCCAATTAAGATTCAAGTGTAATTAATAATACAGTAATCATAGTGTTGGGATGAGAAGGGCAGGAGAGTACAGTACTTTATGCTTTCATGCCTCAAATGGTTCTGCATGTTTCCTCCTACCTTCTGTGAGGATCCGCTAAAACTAGCTACCAACAAGTTGCCGGCCTTTTCTTGAGAGGAAGGAACAAATTTTCTACAGTCTCTGTAGCTCTTGGAAGCTGGCATGGCCTAAGTTCCATGAAAATGGTTTTTTACCATTGATCATGACCTCAGGTGTCTCATTTTCCTTGATGAGTCAGAGAAGAAGAAATCTTCATAGGAAACAATTTCCAATCATGTAGATGACCACTAGGACTTGAGCAGGGTGGTGTCTGGCCACACAGGTGCCTCTTTGGCTGTGCTCTGGGCACAGACACTATTAGAGATGATCTGTTGTACTTGTAAAGAGAGGTTCCTAATTCATAATGGCTTCCATTTGAAAGTCTGCTTTATGAAGCTTTGACACGGGTGAACTGTCTTTGTTGAGAAAATAGATGGCTTATATGTCACAGGGCTGCTGCAAATATAAGGCCCAGCAGAAGCACATAGAATCATATTCCTTATGCAGGAGCAGGAGAAAGACCATGGCTTCACAAAGGCCCAGAAAAATTAACTGCTCAAGCGATCCTTCTAAGGACACTCTTGCTGCTAAGTCTAGTCTACATGTCACTGTCTAGCCAAGTATTTATGTTAATAGCAACAAGTAACAGTAGATTCAACTGGATATCTCTTTTGAGAGCCTAGATGTGGGCAAGCACAGTTTCAAAATTGCAGCTCTGAGAGTATGAAGCAATGGACCCTTGAGATGAAGAAAGCAGGGGGCTCAGAAGTAGGGTAAAGAACAACTCTCTCAGACTCAGGGTTTAAAAGTGAAAAATTGTCAAAAGAAACATAAACATCACAAGTTGGATTAGGGACTTTTATAAATAAGAGAGTTCATACATTGGGAAAACAATGTTAAATGTACGATGAACATTAATTATAAATCATTGAATTGAAATAAATTTAAGTACAGAAGTCCAATAGATTGCTAGAAATCTTAATTTTAATGTATAGAAGGTAATTGGAAATAAAACCATACCTTTTTGTTTGAAGTGGACGGTGGTACCAATTTCTAAAAAGAAACATTGAGCGAAACAAAAACAAATAAAAATTTTTTATCAACTGAGAATTAACATGAAAGTAGACCAGTACTCTCCACTGAAAGGAAAATGAGAGAAAAGGTAGGAAATAATTTTAGCAGGAAAAGAGAGTTTTAGAGATGGGAGGAAAGGCAGATGGATAGAGACTATTTGATTGGAACAAATAGCATTTGGAGGTGGCAACACTGGATTTGCAACTACAGACACTCGGTGCTCCGAGTTATGCACGTAGAAAAGTACATGAGCTAGGAGAATGGAATGGGAAATCACTCTCGACTGCAATTCAGGGCAACCACCACGGGCTGCGTTTGGTTCCCAACCTCAATGTACCATTTTGACACTAACTCACTCCACTTAAGACAACTGGCCTCACACTCTTCTTCTGACAAGTGAGCCTGCTCAAACGCTGAAAGCTTTGCACTTGTTGCTCAGTCTGCTTGCAATGTTCTCCCAGGTCCGTATCACTTGCCTAAGTCACTGCATTCAGATTTGCGCTGACTTGTCACGAACTCAGGGAGGACTCCCCGGTCACTGTCTCACAAGCAGCATTCTCTGTTATTCTCCTCGATTTCTTTTCTCTACCTACTCATCTAAATAGTGCTAATCTCCACCTGGCACCACATCAAACACTTACTTATCTGCTTGTTTATGTTTTGTGGGCTCCTTTGGAATGTATGCTCTATGAGGGCAGCAGTGGTGTATTTCTTGTTGAGCACTGCTTTCCCCAAAATTAGACCCCTCATGTAGTAGGTTTCAATGAATGTTGCACAAATAAATACATGTCAAGGTTTGAAACGACCATATAGGTTAAATATTTAGATATTCTTTTAATTATTCTTATAAGCCACAATACTCCTGGATCTTCATATATAAGTATAATTTCCAGGAAGTGCCACTTTGAATCTCAAGACCAACTGAGGATACAATAACCCAAGCTGGCCATGTGACACAGATTTTCTTTTCTTTGTCTATCACAACACAGTCCTGCATTTCTGAATAATTTCACTAAAGAAGTAGAATGAATCGACCCTTCAGCCAGAGAGGCCGTTGTGAGTTGGATATCTGGGCACCTAAGACTCCTGCATGAAATTTGCTCATGTTTTCTTGTGGCTTTTAAGGTAAAGATCAAAATCCTTAACATTGCTTGTGTGACTCCTTTTGCCACCTTTGCTCCTCCAACCTCATCAAAATCTATCCCATCACCAGCTTTTCTTTGTTCTTCCTGGTACCATGTTTTCTCTGCCACAGGGCACGTGGCCCAGGGATACCTCATCTAAAACTATCACTCAGCCTCAGGATTTAGTTCTCACTTCCACAAGGAGGTCAATCTCCTTGGCATGTTAAGTCTCTTAATGAGAAGCTCTGCCTTCTTTCGTAGCATTCTCTTCAGTTTAAATTGAAAATGTGTTTGATGCTTCGATTAGTACCTGTCTTCCCTCACTGGACTCTTAATTCCATGGAAACATGGGCTTTGTCTGTGAGTGTTTGTTACTGCAGTCTAGCCAGTATAAGTATTCTGAATGGCCCCAAACAGAAAACAACAACAACAACAGAGGAGAAAAAGAAACATATGCCTAGCATTCCCCTAACATAAAAGGGGGGAAAAAATAGAGAATGTGAGAAGCTAAATTCTTTATCCTGTGACGTAACACAGGAGTCAGATCTTTGGAATTAAGTCTGCAAAATTGCCGAGGTTTGGGCAGCTTATTAAATCTGTCTCTCAAAGATGTTTTTTGTCCATCCAAAGTAGGCTACAAGTAGAAGCTCTCAAATACTGTAATTTTTGTGCATGTGTGTGTGTGTGTGTGTGTGTGTGTGTGTGTGTGATTGTAAAGAAGGGCTTGATTATCCTCATGTCTGGCATCTGAAAATGTTTGGCTACAGTTTAGCATTAGCAAAAACCTGTCCCACACAGGCTGTCCCTAAGAGCCAGCTGCCTCTGCAGGTGGAGACATTTTCCCTAAACTGGTCAGATGTGGAGGAGGAGCCTAGCGCAAGTGTCCTGTTCTGTTGTAATTGCTGGAGGAGCTCGTGGTACACTTCTGAAGATGCAGGAATCAACATCTGCCCTTATGTCATTGAGGAACATTAATTGTAGATACTGGATTAACAAGAGCAGCACACTGCAAGGTCATACAGAAGAATGGAGTAAGAATTTTCCTTTTGTAACAGAAGACAGCGCGACCGAACCTGTGCTTACTCTGGAAAGGAACTGAGGTTCTTTTAACATACAGAACACCAGTCTACCTGCTGACAGCCTTTTATGCCCATCTTGTGACCAAACCACTGACATGCCAAATTGTATATTAATCACACTGCCATTAGTTTCTTTGGTAATACTTGCTTTAACTACTTTTCCTTGCAATTAACACATTGCTTTAAAATTCATTGGAAGGACACTGCCAGGACAGTGTTCATTGCAATACGAGGGAACTGAGGCCCAGAGAGGTTACACAAATAACAAATGGCAGAAACAGGGCTGAAATTTATGGCTCACAGCTCTATAGCCAGAATCCAGAACACTGTGCCCCTGTCTAGTATTTTTTTTTTCTACATAAGCGAGGCTTCTATAGCTGTAGGAGCGTCACTGGAATATTTAAATCACATAATACTGGCCAGAAAAGCTCTACTCCGGCCAAGCAAGAGTCCTGGGTCAAGTCTCTTGGTTTATTGTCCTTTAAAATGTATCAGGACATTGCAGGCCACAGAATGGTAGTTTTTTGCTAAAGTGGCTTAGATTCTTTATAGGGACCATATTTAGGTAAAGAATATTAGAATTTCCTTGTTTTATGGCTGGTCTACAGGCTTACAGTAATAATTTCAAGCAATCATTCAGGCACCAAAGCAGGCAAGAAGGCCAATGAATCTACTTAAACTAGAAAATATCTCTTAACTTCTTTTAGTTTTAAATTCAGTAAGGTGAGTTTAACCTTCCTCATAAAATCTGCCATGGATTAGATAAATTAATCCACGTATTGTACCTGACATGTAATAAGCACTTAATTAAATAAGAGTTGTTGTTGCCAGGCTTGTGATGAAAAGCACTTCTAGAGGGGATTTTCAGTCAAATTTTTGTGAAAGGGAAAAAAAGCAGATGTGCTAGGAAATAAGCCATGGAGATATAGGTCCAGATGATGATGATGGTATAAATATTTATTTATATATAAATATATTGCAGCAATATAATGAACGAAGCATCAGAACATTGGAAAATTCTAGCACAAAAAAGTGACAAGAAAGTAGATGGATTAGGCAGCTTCTTGGTCAGTATAAAACTGGTCACATTTCTGCAAGAACTAGGCACTGGCATGGGCTCATGTAAAAGACTGCAAGTGCCACATCTATGTTAAGAGTAAGGGGACAAGCACTCCTCTGCTAAACAAAAGAAAGATTTTAAGATATCACAAAGTATTTCATTCTGTGAAGAAAAAGTCAGATAGAAATATGTATATTTTATTGAAGTAAATTAAAAAGGCAGGGTATATGACAAGTTAAATTTTAGAAACTCCTTCCTCTTCCTATAATAAATAGCCTTCTTTATGAAATATTATAGATGACAAAACTTAGAATTCCAGGTCTCTAGAAAAAGAGTGTTTATTTAGTGTATTCTAGATGCATTCTTTTGTATTGTGATTTCCTATAATTTCCTTATGTAATAATAGAATATTCTCTTTTGAGGAAAAAAAAAATCCAAAACAAAAATTAAACCCCCTCCAAAACAAAAACAAAAACAACAAAAAACCACAAATCCTTGTACATTGTTGATTTGCTCTTTGGAAATTTGGGTAGCTGCTGCCATCTTGTGGTGATATTATGACATGCTCCTATGTGCTGTCTAAAGAAATCACCTTTGTCCATGGGGTGGCAATGGTGAGAGAAAGAAAAACTTCTTTGTGTCACAGCCGGCATGAAATGTTACTCCTCAAGAAGGGATATTCCTTATAATAGGAAAAGAAATTTATTTTGGCCCTTAACAACTGAAAATTCTTTTTTGTGTGTGCAAAGGTGACCTTGACGAAAACTGCATTCCTGGGAATATTCTTGTAGGGATTCCCTGGGCACACTAATTAGGACATACATGAAACCTATGTTTCTTGGTGTTTCTTTTTTATGCCTTTTGTGAAAAGTTTTCCATATACATTGATCTTGCTTCAGCAAAATGACTTAACAAATAAGCATAAATTTAAATAAAATATAACTAAAGTATAATTACAGTAAGTATAATTTTAAAAGGCAGATCTGTAGCCAGTCGATGGACTGGGGGAACTAGTGTAGAAAAGGTTCTACACAGTCAAGTGCTTGGACCTTAGCTCCTGATGAGAGGGGTATGAAGAGGCACTGGGGTAAAAGTCCGACACTGAACACTAAGGAATGCAGGTGCCTTGACAGAGGTATTGATGCCAGCCTTCCTTGATTTTTCAGTCTGTGTTCAACCACGTTAGACAAGCGTGCACCATTAAAAAAACCAATGACTCATCCTATCCATTGGAATATGTATGTCTCTCAGGCTTACTACGATATCCTCAGCTTGCTATTTCCCCAGGAGAGAGTATCCAATAGATTTGCCAAACAAATGTCTGAGTGTGTAAATTGAATGAATGAATGAAGAGTCAATCCCTCCGGAGCCTTGGTAAAGCTTCAGGGAGTGGGGTTTGTGTTCTCTTTTTGGAACCACAGACCCTTAGCCCCAAGGCAAATCTATTGCTGAGAATTCCCAGACATTTTAAGAGGAACTCGGGGCTGGGAGCTTTTACTGGCACCTTTCAAATCCTGGCAGGTAGAAATTTTTCTGGAGGGCTGAGCTTTATTTAAAAATATCCTCATGCCTAATAAGAACTTAAACCTACACAAATAAAAACTCAAGCTTCTTTTTTGTTTAAAGGTCAGAAAATACATTCTTCTTCTCATCTCTCCCTCTCCCTCTCTCAAAATTAGTGTTGCAATGATGAAAGGCCCTTAGTGAGAAACTCAAAAGTTACAGTTTGGGAACTCCCTCTCCATCTGAGCAAATGTCCCTGTTCTTGTACGTGGAAAATTTAGGCCTGTCGCTTCCTTCGAGTTCTGTTTGAGCTTATAGGTGAGAGTAGAACAAACTCCTAGGGAGGACAGAGTTTCCGTGGCTTGACACTGCCCGGAAGTTAAGGGGGGGATGGCTCTAACATCCTCTCCCTTCCATTCACATGCAGGTATGGAGAGGCTGGGGTTCTGCATTGTTTGCATGGTTATTCTAATTCCACAGTGTCTATAAGAACACAAACTTCTCGTTTTTAACTTTCCAGAGCCATTTGGATGAGGCCACATTTTCCCTCTGTGTGTGACACAACACTTCAAAGCCAATCTTCTGACACACTGTGGGCTGGAAAATGATGTGTTAGAGGATTTAATATATTTAAGGGCATTTCCTCCCAGCCAGAGTCAGTACAAGTGCATGTTTTTAGGGGAGAGAGAATCCAAAATCAACAGAAATGGGGTCCTTCAGTTGGACACTGGGAGAGAGAAATGGGGTTAAAATCATACGGCAATGAAAGCAACACAGGGAGAAGATTGGACCTGTTGCTATGCCTCCCTTGGGGATGCCTAGAACCCAAAACAGAACATGTGTAAGGTTCCTCCAAGGACATTCATGGAGTTTTGTCCTCCGAGTTTTTTGGGACCAAGGTTTTGAAAAATGAAACCTTTATTATTATAGAAGCTTAAAAGAGAGACACTTTTATTAATTCAATTTTCAAAGCCACACTTTGAAAGTTATTAATTTCTTTCTCATAGGTTTCTCCTCTCTACTCAGAAGCTTTAGGGATTAGCAGCTTCTGCTTACAAGTATGATTATTTTTTTCTTTTGCCATAGAAAATGATATGCCCTGTGATTCCTATTTGTATTGTTAGAGCTTTTGATTTCCTCCCATGTATGATATTCATTTTGTATAAATCCTCATGCTTACTATTTCTAGGCTAATAATCTCTGGGAATCACAGTGATCATTCTGGCTATAGTTAAGGGGTAAAAAATGTCAAAACAGAGAAACGGATCTGAATCTCAACCTTGAGTTTATTGGTCTTACCTTCATTCATATGGGGGTCATTGTCCTAGTAACTAAGAGACCATATCATACCAGCTAAGAATTTGAAGAAACTATCAAATCATCAATATTTGGGAAAGAAAGTTGGTCTCCCTTAGCTAAATGTGGGCCAAGAAAGAATGTCACACTACTTTCAATGAAGTTTCCTCACAGGTTAACTAGAGACAGAAATGGACTTCTCTGGGAGATGTTGTTTGGAGTCACAGTAGATGACTCCCCACAATATAACAGCCCTAGATACTGGATGGTAAAACTCCCTGCTGAATGTGTAAATGAATTAACTCAAACTGAAATTAATGCCGGCGTAATTTCTCGTTACTCTTTCTCATCAGTTGGATTATCAAACCACGATAAAGCAGATGTTCTACAGTGAATAGAATGAGGAAAAAATGTTTCTAAATAAAAATCTGTTCCGTTAAAAAAAAAATCTACAGAAGAGAAGACAGGAAGATCCCAATTTAGAGAGAGAATGGAAATGCTCTTACAAATGAAGACTCCCACTGGGAATCCCAGAGGTGACACAAGGGAAACCCAGCTAAGGCTGAGTTGGGGAGAAAGTGTGGGCTGGGCAGGAGCTTGGCTCTGCCTCTAGTGAAGTTCTGAGCAAGTGCCTGGTGCACACTAGCCTTGGAGAGCGTGTCGCACAACTCACTAGCAGCTCACACATCCCCGCAAAACACTCATCTACATTCTATTAATGATGTCATCTCTGAGGACAGAGATTATACAAGATCTGTATCTTCCATAAGGAGAATGCATTACATTTATTTCCAGAATAGAAAACTATGAAAACAAATCAATGCATTTTTAAGACCCCTGTAAATCGGGGGGGGGAATCATTAATTTCTGATTAGTCGGTATTGAGTTGACACATTCTGAAGAAACTGATTTTCTCCTCTCATATTTTAGTTGGCTAATGCCATATAGTAAGAGAGAGAGAGAACTAGAGAGAGGGAGAGAGAGAGAGAAGCTAAAGCGGGTGAGATTTTATTTCAGTAAGGACTAGGATCTTAGCATCAGATGACAAAGCAATAAGGCTTCTTATATAGGTTTATGGAGTCCTTCTGGTCACAAGCTGGATGCACTGGTTAACTGTCTTGTAGAGTATATACAGGTGCATGACTTTACTGTAACCACTACAGACTGTTCAGTGGCATTATAGATTGTTACAAAACATGTGATTTCACTAAGTGCCCTCAGCACAGAGCACTTCATTAAGTCTCTTACACCAAGTCAGCTTTCTTAAATCCTGTAAGTTTCTTATTCATCCTGAGAGGTTTACTTTTTAATAATCAATGAATTAAAATGTTCGAGAATACCCAAGGGGTTAAGTTTAATAAAGAGATTTCCCTGGGCTATGCTGTCTAAAAGTATATATAAGATTAGAAAATTTCTTAAAGTAAATTCATTTGAAGCAGCTGTCAGTAAGGAACTCAGGGCCAGGCTTGTGGTTTCTGTCTTAAAGAAGAAACAATTATTTCTGCACTTGTGCCTGGAACATACCCATTACACCTGTGGGTACAATCCTTTGCCTCTTGCTGCAATTAAGAAACCAACAAACTCCTTTAATAAAGGAGTTTTAATAACTCCTAGCCTCCAAACCACTTAATTATTGATTCTACTTAGTCATTGTAATAGAAAGTGGATTATATTTTCTGTGTTCTAAAATATACACTCTATGTATATATTTAAAGCCTTTGGTAACTTCACCTACCTCACGAGGTAACAAGGATTAACAGTACAGATTTAGACAGGTTTCCAGAGATTTGTGGGGGCTCTTTTTTGTGGGGGGTTAGTCCATGCTTTCTATTTCTGAACTCTAACTTGTGAATTTTTGATTCATTTAAAAATATGTTTTAGGTTCAAAAATCCTAAGGGATTCAAGACCATCTTTAATCCATGTAAGTTGAGTTTTCATTTTGTATTTGTGAAAATAAAAAATATTCAAATATCACCAAATGAGGTAACTGGCCCGTGGACTTCGAATGCAGAGATAATAAAGAGAATTTGTGAGATTTCCTAGGGTTTTAAGGCTCCTGGATATAAGAAGATAAGGGATTAAAGAGCGTTGGTGTGCTCCCAGTCACCCTCGGCCCCACCCCGGAGCCATTAAACACCACAGCACTGCACTCCGTAAAGGCCGCTAGCTGTGCATGGGGCTTGTCCCAGTCACTCCGTCCCTCGGAGCTCTAGGACACCTCCATACCACGGCTGAG
This sequence comes from Fukomys damarensis, assembly GCF_012274545.1. NCBI lineage: Eukaryota > Metazoa > Chordata > Mammalia > Rodentia > Bathyergidae > Fukomys > Fukomys damarensis. The sequence continues at coordinate 59,949,014 of NW_022900936.1, forward strand.
TTACCTGCGACTCCCACGTGCCGCCGACTGCGCACGCCACATTGCAGCTAGGTGTGTGTGAGGACAACTTCCTGAGAATGCAGAGAGCTCCTTACGGTGTGACCAGTGCTACAGCAGAAACGCGAGCCTGCACTGAGACCTGTCCATTGAAAGGCTTTGAGGCTTGCCGAGGTGTCCACTAGGTAACAGACTCGCAGGATACTTCGGGGAATCAGCCCTCAGCCCTCCCTGTGCTGCCGACCACGCAGCACACAGCACAGATGCGTGACTGTTTGGTAGAGCCAGCACATGCCTACTCGGCGTGACCCAAGGGTGCATACACTCCTTAAGGTGGAAGCACTTAATTTTCTGTCCACTCTCCCTCTTTTCCTTTCCTCCTTCAATTTTCCTTCCTTCCTTCCTTCCTCTCCTTTCTTTTGTCCAACAGACCAGATGCAAAAGAAGAGAAGTAAGAAACAAGATAATTTTCCTCTAGATTTTAAAAGTTAATTAGATTTTATATGGATCTCTGTCAGTAAAACTCTTTCTGGATTACAGGCTTTTATATGTATTGGAATTTTCTGTTCCCCCCTCTCTTCCTTGGACACTCTACTTTCATCTGGAATCCCTCTCTGATGGCCCCAGTCTACCAAAAGTGTCCCTGCTCTATTTTCCTGAACAGCTTGTGAATACCCCAATAGGGCTTTAACCAAGTTTACCGTGGTGGTTTAATTTCCTTCACCACGCACTTTTCCATGTGGCCTGTACTCTACTAGCACAGAAGCTATACCTGGCTTGTTCTCTTCCTTCATCCCTAGCACCCTGATCAGAGTAAGTTATAGAAAAACACCTCTTTGACTAAATGATCGGTGTCCTCACAATATTGCTTACTGCCAAATAAACTTTATCTGGGCCGAAAACTACTTTGAACTTTCTCGAAGAATGCAGAATCTTCCTTGTGTTCCTAGTGATTAGACCTCATAAGGAAAAGAAGACAGGAATTCTAACAGAAACTACAAAGCACAGGTGAAAAGCAAGTGGAGAGTACAGCTAAGGAGTCAAATAATTTAAAACGGGATGGTGGCGCCCCCAAGGAGAGACCATACTCCAGTGAGTAAAATCACTGTCTTTTTCCGCACTGCTGCTCTTGTCAGCTTTCACTGATAAACTTACCTGTGTTTTAGAACTCTATGCAGAAAAAAATTTTTTTTAAAATTCCCGTTACTCTAACTGCAAGTTGCTGCTTGGTTTCTGTTCCCCCGCCAACCCCTGTTCCCACTTTGTTATATATAGTGCAGTACAAAAAACCCACACATCTCATTGAGAAAGCGTTGCAGAATGGCCAAGAAACTCTCTAACACAGGACATGGCTGGGGATGCTTGGAGCTGTTTGACCTAATGATCATGGAGCATACACAGAATTAATGGCGAGGCAAACAGTTATCTTCTTCTACGGCTTTTGATGCTTTTTTTTACCCTTAACAACAGATGACACATCCTGTCACAAACAGTAAGTATTGGGGGGGCAGTTAAAAATGTTATACTAGGTATTTTTGTATTTATAAATGTAAGGTTTACGAGGTGGGAAATTAAATCAGAATCTTTACCGCGAGCATGGGACAGATAAAAAGTGGAAGGGACCTAAGCTGTGGTGAGAAGTGGAGATCATCCGTTAGTGGTAACGTCTAGGTGTGAAGTGTACATATATCTTCCAGAGATGTGGGGACCGTTTTCCCTGAAAGTCAGCACAGTGATCAGCAAAGGAGTGCAGTGCTGTGGCAGCCCTTGGCTCCCCGGCGTCCAATTAAGAAGCGTGATAAATGACTTGTAAGGTTGCTCCCCCCACTGATTTGTGGTGCATATAAGCTGACAATTCTCAGCGGAGTCCCGGTGAGTAGTCTGCCTGCTCCTCTCATACATCTGGCACCTACAACCACCGAACACCTTAAATTGGAATTCCAGTCACATTACGTGTCGTGCTGTGTTCCTGCTTGGCAGGTGTGTTTCTTCACAGCAGTATGCAGGCGGAGATGTAAGGTGGGCCTATTTATGCTGATTTTCCCCCCATCGAGGTGCTCAGTTCATTTAGTACCTACAAATAGCCTGTGATGATAAAAGATTATCCCGAGGACAGAGTGACTGTGTAAGGGAAGTTGTTACTAAGGTTAATTTGTACCTTGCCTCTTCAGAAGTCAGTATTCACTCCATATAGATGAGACATTGGCTTTGTGGTGCTTGCATGGCTGAGAATATCCAGTGTTTAGAAATGAATGCTAATACTATCAAAACTTTTCCTTTGGTTTTCTTTGAAGGATGTCAAACAGAACATGTACATGGAACACAAGGTGAATATAGAAGGAAGTTTAGAGGGAAAGGACATCAAGAAATACATCAGGAATAAAAAATTAAGATGGCAGAGAAAGCGGGAGCCAAGGGACAAACTAAAATTAAGGTTTCTATTTTGGGGGTTATGACATCATGTTTGACAAGGGCTAGGTCCAACTGATGATTTAATATAAATGTGTTTTTTAACTCTTAAGTAGTACAACTTCCTTTAAGGATCCTACCTCCGTACCATGACCCTGAACACACAGCTAAGCTCCCAAAGAAAGGACCTACTTCCTGGCTACTCCTTGCAGGGCCTCTCACAATAACTGCAAGCTTTAAGCTCAATGTCACGTGACACAAACGCAGAGGGGAGCTCTGTGGGGGTGTGGGGGGCTGCCCTCTAAAGTCTAGAAGGAGTCTGCGTCAGCCTTAGGCCGAGAAGCGATTGCTCTGTCCATTCCTGATGATGATCCCAGCCTTCCCATCTTCTGGGGCAGTGTGCCAACGTTTGTCACTGCAGATCTCATTGAGCTCTTCTCAGGCAGCTTTATTCTTTTTAATTAAAAAGCCTCTCACAATAACTGCAAGCTTTAAGCTCAATGTCACGTGACACAAACGCAGAGGGGAGCTCTGTGGGGGTGTGGGGGGCTGCCCTCTAAAGTCTAGAAGGAGTCTGCGTCAGCCTTAGGCCGAGAAGCGATTGCTCTGTCCATTCCTGATGATGATCCCAGCCTTCCCATCTTCTGGGGCAGTGTGCCAACGTTTGTCACTGCAGATCTCATTGAGCTCTTCTCAGGCAGCTTTATTCTTTTTAATTAAAAAGCCAAGACTGCCAATTACTTAAACTTAATCCCCAAACGTAGTTGTTACTTTGAAAGATTTTTTTTTTCTCAAAAAGCTCATAGAATAGCAATATTTCCATCAAATTAAAATTTAGTGGAAACTTGGATTTAAAAAAAAATATTCATTTTCAAATCTCTGTTGGCTCTAGCAACCTAAATAGCGCAGTGAGGTGGGAGCACAGGGAGATCACCAGAAAGGGCTGTCTGATGCAAATGCAGTAAAGGAAACCAGAAAAGGCAGTAGAGACAGAGTCCTAGTTTAAAAACTCGCCTACCTGTAAATTGATGCTGTAGGATTTTTCGCTATCTAGTTTGAAGCTAAATGTAAATTCAGAGAGAAATAACAATTCCAAGCCTCTGGTGGGCATTTAAAAAACGGTGTGAATAAATTTCAGATAGATTCCTAGTAATTTTTTAACAAGAATATTTTAAGAAACAGAGCAGAAAGAAGAGTAGTAGAAAGAAGGTGGGAAGAGGTAAGAAACAGAAACAGGAATAAAACCTCAGTGACTAGAGTTAGACCTAAATCATTGGACCGACAAAGAGTGACTCATTGACTCTATGTTAAATGCTGGTACAGCTATACCACTTGGCTCCCACTACTAAAGAAAATGAAGAAAAAGACTTTTTTTCCAATAAAGGAGACAAAGGATTAGGTATTAAGGAGAACTCTTCATTATTTTATTGTGTATTAATCAGGGCCAATGGTATCACTGTAATTGTTTTGTGCATGGCTGCATGAGTATTATCAGTAGAAACAAGACCCTTGTTTCAGTCAGTTAATAAGGACAGATGTATTTAAAACTAAACCCTTTCCTGTAACATGCCTTCACTTTTGACCAGTAAAAGGAGAGGTTTGCTAGGCTGTTGAGTTTGGATTAGTATGACATGCAGTAATATACACAATAGGCATTCACTGAAAATGTGAATTGCCACTCTGTAAGGGGCTATGCAACTGTGTAGCTTCTTTATGTGCAGTATTATAATATTGGTTAAAAAGAATGAAAAAGCTAAACTTTTTTTTTTTTGAGACAAGGTCATGCTATGTAGTTCAGGCTGGTCTTGAACTCAGTATAGAGCCCAGACTGGCCTTGAACTTATGTAATCTTTCTGCCCTAGCCTCCCAAGCAGTGGGATTACAAACATGTACCACAATGCCTAGCCTGAAAAATCTTTTCATTTGGTCGTAAGATGCTTCCACTTTAAAACTTCTTAGCAGTGTAATATTTCAGATGTCCTTAGAATCCATAATACGTCACACAGTCTGAAGGCATACTGAAATCATTTCTAGCTAATGTCCATGTAGTATGGCACAGGTATACTTCTAAATATAGTACTTTTAAAAATTATAGAAAATATGTGTATCTGAACATGATTATTTTAAATCCAATGTGCTTTATTTCTAGAAATTTGAAGCTTTTTGTATATTACTTAAAATATGACTTTGAGCTCATAGGCATGAAAAATGTAATTTCTTTCCCATTTCACAGTTGGAAAAACTGAATTACAGAGAACAATGCCAGTAATTATCTATGATTAATAGTGGTGTGTATGTAAATCAGTCTGAATAAGTGTGTGAAATTAGATGTGCCGATGCCAGATAGTGCTGTTCATGTTTTTAAAAAGATGAATGCTTTCATGTAAATCTCTCTGTGAACTGGGCATACATCTCTCCGTGTTTTGAGCATATCTGAAAATAAATTTTATAAAAATGTTTAGATATTTAGGTAACTATTATGTATTATAAATATAATATGTAAAATAAATTTGGTGGCTTTATAATAATTAGACAAATGTACATCTATTGAATATTATGAATGTACACATAATGGTTATTTAAAATGTTCTGTAGATTTATATTTGTATCAAGTGGGGAATTGAAATTTGGGTATACTTTGCTCATTAAAAATTGTGTGGAAGGGCTGGGGATTTAGCCCAGTGGTTCTGCTGCCTGCCTTGCAAGCACAAGGTCCCGAGTTTGATCCCTGGTACACACAAAAAAAATTTTGTGGAAAAGTGCATATTATTTTCTTAGAGTTATAGGGATTCAATTAATATGTGCAAAAGAGCTTAGGGCTTTCTTGGTGTATGAGAAGGCCCCATCTATTGTTATTATTATTATTTATTAATATTGCCATTTTTGGACAAATCAACACTATTGTTATGTTAAGGAGCTTAGAGACAGACATTTTCTCATTGATTCTCAGAATGGTATCCTATGAAAAATAAGTGAAACTGTAGGGATTGTTCATTGATGGTTATAGCATGGGCTGTGTCTAGGGATTTCTCCCCATTTTTCCTTCCATCACTTTGGAATCTGATTTCAGAGCCCATCCTTGGAGGTGCAAGGGAGGGCGAGGCCCTTTCCTCCTCTGACTTTTTTTTTTTTTTTTTTTTTTTGTTCTGG
>NW_022900936.1:59954612-59960462 GCF_012274545.1 Fukomys damarensis
CTTTTTTTTTTTTTTTTTTTTTTTTGGTACTGGGGATCGGACTCAGGTCATTGTGCTTGTGAAGCTGGTGGCAGAACCACTGAGCTAAATCCCCAGCATCTTCTGACTGTTTTAATGCTAAGCCCGCCCACAATGACACCAGTCTTCCTTTGGAAGGAAATACACCAGACTCACTTCAGATTTAAAAAAGCTTGGTTTGTTTGTGAGTTAGAGTTTTAAAAAAATAACTTTAATTTTGGAGGGTTTTGTTTTCCGAGAGAGAGAGAGAGAGAGAAAGCTTTAGACAGCTGTATTAATCATGCAAACCCAGCCATGTGCAATGTGTTTTATCAATGGAAAAACAGGGACTGAATAGTAAGCAGCTGTGAACAAACCCAGTGCAGTGCCTGAACCTGGAAGATAATCTCCATGTTCCCCAGACCCACTTGTCACATAGGGTTAGTGATTGGAAAGGCTGTTCGCTTGGGATAAATAATCAGATGGGAGGCAAACAAGTGAGATACTTTCCAGAAAATTTTTCTTTTTTTTTTAAGAGTCCGTGATCAGAGAAAGATGGGCTGATGGAGCCCAGAGAGCTACAAACTCATGGGGATTTTTTGCTTGAGAGCTGTGTACACAAAACAATGGTGGTTTGTCCTTGTCCTTTTCCTCTCCTTCACTGATTTTAACTCCCTAAGGTTGGCTTTCTCACCTCAGACTGAACTTGTGGTCCTTCTCCGTGGGAGTTCTCTAGGTGCACTTCTGTCATGAAGACTATGCACACGCTGATAGGAAGAAATGTTATTGTTGCCTTGTATTCAGAGCCCCAGGAAATTGGAGCCAAACAAAGCAAGAAAATTTCCTTCAGACACTAAGAGCTGACTCTTTCCATATTTTACAATTCAGTGGATTTTCTGCAGTAATATAGTCAGAGGTATTTATGCAAATATATGCAACTCAGGGCTCATTTCAGAATAAATAAACCTAAATTAAAATTAATGGGAAAAGACACCTATCAGAAACAGATCAAGGATGGAACACTACTTTTACTTATTTTTTTACATATCTTTAAAATTGAGAAGCAAGGAAGCACACTCATTGTTTCGTCTGTTTTGTTTGGGGCATGGGGGAAAGGAAATTTGAAAATTTCTAATTGGCCACAGCCAGTACACATTGCCCTTTGGTGTAACTCCAGTATTATTATTGTCACTGCAGAAAATCAAGCAATATGATGAAGGAAACCCAAGAGAAATGTATTTGATTTCTTGAGCCTTGTTTTTGTTTAATCACAGCTTGAAGGGGTTTAGGATGAAATTCCTGCTGTGACTTTTCAGTGCAGCTCCAGTCAGCTTGATGAACCACCAAGAGTGGGGGCAGGAGGGACGACCCTCCGCCCCTGCACTGAGCATGTTAACAGTGGAGCAGCTGACATGAAGTGTGTATTTCTGTTAGGTTGGAGATCAGGAGAGAATTTTCCCTTTTTTATTGCAGGTGGACAGCAAAGGTTCTTTGTGACTCTCTACTTTCAAAACACCTTAAGGAAATCCGTCATTTCAAAATTCTTCAGACCACTTGTATCAACCAGCTGCTTAAGGATATGTTAACACTTTGGGGATGAAGTTCAGGATTCTATACATTTTATGACAATGTATGTTATTTAATTCTTTTCATAGACATTTGAGTGCTAAATCTGCATTGAAAAAGATTGAGCTTTCTACTCTTTGCTGTTCTTTCTATAGGAATCTGTATTTCACATGGCTTGCCCTCTTGATTGAAAAGATTCCTCTTCTAGAAAAGTGACTAGATCTCTATGAAGTTAGAATCCTTATAACGAACAAGAAATGTAAGAGAGGACCTCCCCTTTCCCCCCACACTGGGGGTTGAACTCAGAGTCTCACAGACCCTGGGCACGTGCTTTGCCACTGAGCTACACGCCCAGTCTGGTAGACTATTTTTCTATAGCAGCCTCTCGCCAGCAATCCCAAGTCTCAATGAACAGCTTTTCAATTTTCACTAACAAGCCCAAAATATTAGTAGTAAGGTCAACTATAGTGTCTAAAAACTATCAAATCTAAGAAAACTAAGTACGGTCTACCTACAACATAAAATCTAACTAGGTCATTCTCCAATCAACAGTTCAGTTTATGGAAAATACAAAATTCAACAAAATGCTCTGCGTGCTCCATTCCTAGACCAGACTGTTTTTCAGTGTCTGACAGCTGTCCTTTGTGCATAGTGTTTGGTTTTACTGTGTTCAGTGTTACATATATCATAATGTATGATCAGATAAATACTTGAATTTTGGCTACAGAACCCATCTCAAAAGACTACCTAGGGTCATTGTGACGTGGTATGAGGGTCATCTTGAATGGGGGATGACCTCTTTGAAAACTGTACTCACTGGGACAAATGAGTAAGTGTGTATTTTTCTATATCAAGATACTTGAAAGATGGCCACATGGTAAAATGATGCCAATCTCACCAGCAACACTAAAAGATAAATGTCTTAAAGTAACTGTAGAATGTCAGGACATCAAGAAGAGCTATTTCCCATGAACACTAGCTTTGTGTCAAGTTGAAAAAAAACAGACATGTTTTTAACAGCTTTATTTTTAGTGGTTGGGATAAGAAACAGGTTCAAGTGTTGTTGTTAGAGAATGTTTTTTTTTATTCAATGCAGTTCTAAACATTTATACTAATGATATTTTAGACTTTTCTTAAAACTTAAGAATAACTCTTTTATTAAGCTGTCTTAATAGAATAGATCTTCAAAAATAGATCCTGAAAACCTTGCAATACTAATTTCAAATGTAATTAAAATATGTTTGCATATATATATGAATGCATAAGTATGCACAACATTGAGTTATTGACACTCTGAATATCTATACCCAATTTTGCTCTAATTTTTGGTTTGGACAAGTGTTAATGAAATGTAATCCATCTCCAAACTTATAAAATAGGAGCTTTCTACCTTCCATTCTGAGCACATTTTCTTTTTAGTGTGCATGATAATCTTGTTTAATTGAATTTATTTTTTCCACAGAAGGCCCCGCATGGCCTAGTTTTCATTTTTTCTCAGGTCTTTGAGTGCTATTTGCAAATCACTTTTCTGGAATTTAATTTCAATGGTAGATTGGTTTCATTTCAGATTTTTTTGTATTATTTTAATTTTATTTGCCAATTTGACTTTAAATAGCCTTAAGCTAGAAAGTTGTGGCTGCAACTTGCATCTAAATGTGATGTAGGAGGCAAAATTTAATTTCGGTATGTAGAAGTTTTATAAAAAAGGAAAGCAGAGTGATTACTTTGGTTTTTTTAATTTGTGTTTTCTAAAGTTAGTTATGTTTAATAGAGAAAACACAGGAGTTGGTCAGTAGTTTAAGGAAACATAGTATCCTTGTAATTTGATTGAGTTTAACCATTGGCAGCATATAAATTCATTTTTACAAGTAATATCAATGACTTCAATTCATATAGTAAAAGTCTCTAGGTGTGAAAGTGGTTAGCGGGAGGACTTGTATTTTTGTGGGTTCTAAAGCTAGGGAACTTAAATGGCTGTGTTCCAAATATATAAATGCATTGTTACCTATGATAAATGCTTATTGAAGAAAAAATTGCTCTCTGAGTTTAGCATTATCTTTAGCTATGGAATGATTTGAAATTAGGGCAAATGAACTACTTGTTATGCTTATCAAATCTTATCAAGTGGTGGAGTCAATAGATGAACTATCTTTTGAATGTCTAAGGAAAAGATTATTTTGTGCATGAATGACATGGACATCTTTCCCTCCTTTGTATGTTTTGCACATTACATATGTTGGAGAATGACCCATCAATAGAGCTACAGTGATAAAAATCATACTGACCTTGAATGGGGTGGGGGATTGTGGGTAAAACACGTTCTAAAGGGGAAAAAAATAGTAAACATCATGGAAAATTTAAATATATATATATATATATATATGTATGTATATATATATATCTTTCTCATGTTTATCTACTTGAACAATTATAAAACAGATGAAATTTCCATGCCTATAGGATCGCATTCCCTATAAAGTGCTTATCTGTTCTTCTTGTTAACATTCCAGTATGAAAGAGAGGTATTAATAAAATTAAAAGTACAAAACCAGAACATCAGATTGTGGTAACTCTATAGGCTCCTATTCTGTAGTGGAAACAGTCACTACAAGATCGCAGACCTTTTGAAGAGCAGAAATACAAGGTGCTCGTAGACTTGGTCAAATAAATCCCAGTGATGTATCTTGGTCTGGTTCTCACTTGTTTAGCTCAGATGGACCTGTCCTGTTCAGATTTCTTTTGTCTCCCTCAGCCCCACAGCCAATATCAACTTTAGCCAAGCATCTGCAAAATTTATTTTGGGAAATACTAATTCAAATTTTCCCTCAGGATCTCACTTCCACATTAGTGATGCCAGTGCAAAAGTAATGCCTAAGTTAAATATTTCTTGAAATATAATTTTATTTATAGTCTATTCCTTAATCCTACCTTCTTGTTATAATATAGTTTCATTTAAAATCTGATCAACTAATCAATCTTGCTTGAGGAATCATCCCACTGAGTTATAAAAGTACTTTTCTTTTGAACACTAGGTCTTAAGTTTATGAGTTTCTCACATTCCTATACCTGAGCTATTAATTCAATAAAGAAAGTGAGCTGCTAAGATTTCAGAATTTCATTAATACATATATTTAATTGAAACCTAGCTTTAACTCTAAATCTCCTCTGGGGCTCATTCCATAAGGTAGAATGGTTTACTAAGAATGCACACTTTGGTACTCCTGAACACAATAATGTAATATAATCAGCATTTATGTTTCTACCTTCCTCCTAGAAAAAAATGTTTAAAGTAATGACTAGTAGGAAATAAAAATCAACAAAAATCAAAACCGTAATGAGGTATGCACATGCATACATTCAATCTTGATCTACCTGTCATCTTATATGTAAGATTAGAAAGAGTAGAATTTACCTGGTTTTCAGGCTTCCACTACATCTGGACACAGAAAACCCAGTGTTCTGGCAGAAGTTGTAGCTTAAATTTGAAAGTTTCCAAAGTCCATTAAGATGGAGCAGGTCAATAACAGCTCAGTGAACAACTGTGTCTTAGTTACACAAGTGTCAAGTAGAAAATGGTTTAGATCTTCACTGGTTATTTGGCACTACATTTCCAGCTTTGAAAATAAATAGCTAAACTGCTTTCAGCATTTACATAGCAATTGGCAATTACTGTCCCATATTATACTTTCTACAGTATTTTATTTTTATTATTACTATTATTATTCAGATTGTTTAAATGACTCAGCTTAATATTTTCTCATCACACTGTTCACAGCTGGGTAGATGCACTCTGACCTCATCCCCAGAAAACTGTTTATATTGCCACTTCATTTCGCCTACTTTCCTTTAATTCTCTTGCCAACTCCTTCCCAGCTTGTTATTAACCTCTTAGCTCCACCCTGATATCATAATTTTAGGTTTATCATGCCCCATTGCTTAGTTTCATTCTCTTAATTCTGTCCTTTTGACTTATCATCTCCCCTTAGATGATTCCTGAATCCAGATTTCTATCCTTATTTATCCACCATTTTCTGCTGCTGATTTATGATTTCTTGTAAGAGTATAAAGTGAGGTAAATACTATGAAAAGGAAATTTCCAACTCTTGATTTTCAAAAGTAGACAAAGGCAGAAAACCTTGGTGTTACACACTTCTGCTATTGAACACTTGAGGTCAACACATCTCAGTAGAGATTGAGAGGTTATGGAAACGAAACTCCATGGTTGGCCCTGTGTAGGCTGTGGCTTTCAGGAAGTCCTTTAATTTTGATTTTTTTTTTTTTTGGATG
>NW_022900936.1:59960620-59962491 GCF_012274545.1 Fukomys damarensis
ATTTTTTTTTTTTTTTGGATGGGATAAATGAGTGGTAGCTGTGTGAGGTGGATTTGATTATCTGATTCTGCTGGACAGCATGAAAAACAACTAAATGGATATTTACAATTTACAAGAAAACACTGAATTAAAGACACGTAAATGAAAAAATTGAAGTCAAAGATGGGCATTTGTAATGAGGTCATTTATGAAGGTTAAATGGTTTTGGTTTTATTTTATATTTCCATGCCTATTACAGAGGTTCAGCGTTCTTTCTGGTTGTCAACCTATTTGATGCTTATGCTTGAAATGAAAAGTTTCCAAGTGCCCACTGGTTTCCTTTCCTAGCCACAGAGAGCACTTTAAAGGAGTTTGCAGCTAGTCTTTCAAACTACATGAGGTTAGGGTTCGAATAGCAGTTCAGATTGTTTTTATTATGTAGCCTCTGTAAGAATCTGCCTAAGAAGTCTACCAAGTCTTAACCAGCATCATAGACTGGTGTGTGTGTTTAATGCCACCCACTAAAATAATAATGAAGAATGGCTTCTAAAGTAAAGGGGAGGCCCTTATTATAAAGACCCACTATAGTGCTGTGTTACTTAGGTAGTATTTAAAATTCAGTCAAATGTAGGTTCACAACTCAATGATCTTTTAAAATCAAAAAGAAAAATGAAAAATACCTCCTACACACTGGTATGGCATATAAATTTTTTTGTATTTTTATTCTTTTATACTCAATACCTTCAAAATACCTCACTAATCCGCACATTTCTTAAAGCACAAGGGAACCAATCAATGGGACTATCTTTTAACATGGGGGAGTATTCCCTTCCCCACACCACGGGGTTGGAATGTTAGTCAAGAATCTCATACCAAAGATAAACCAGTGGTGTTGTACTAATACAGGGGCCCGGGCTGATGGGAGTTAACAGGATTGGACTGGGAAAATAGAAGAAGCTGTGCTCTTGTATGAGAAGAAACAGCAGTACGAGGCCAACATCAGGGTCTTCGTAAGTGGAAAGATAACCTCCAAACTACAAGACATATCTTCTAACATTTTTTGCATATATAAATAAATAGTGCATTGGTCCCAAAGATGGATTCTGGAAATACACTACTCAAATTTAAATCCCAAGTTTAGTCTTCTTAAAGTTGCACTAATTTCATAGACTCTGCACATTAGTGAAATGGTACATAATAAGCTTGTCACGGAGACTCAATGGGCTCATGACTGTGAAGCATTTGGCTTAGTCTTTCAGAGCGTCTTTTCCAAATCGTGGAACAAATTATGTTCATGAACTGAGGTACCACTATCTAGACGAATCTTGCTAGAGGCCTAGAATGTGTGAAGACCAAGACAACAGAGAAAGATAGGTTTCCTCTAGCTCGGGAAGAAATTAATGTGAATACAATCCCTTCTTGTAGTTCTCATTTAATTATATCATAGCTCTCATTTAATTACACTGACCTTTTTGGAGATTAATATTTGAACAGAGAGTGGAGAAAGATATATGTTTCTGAGGACAAAGTGATCACACATCAAAGGTACAAAGGTCAGCTTGTCACTCCAGTGGACAGGACTGAAAATGTGCTGACACACCAACCCGGAGAATCATGGTAAACTCTTCAGGGCTCTGGCTCTGGGTCTCTCCCTGCTGCCACTTCTGGATGGCAGCAGCAGTGTACCAGCTGCCTTATCTGCTGTGGACTGGCTGGGTCAGCAGAGCACCCTGCTGCCCACACTGTGCTTCTCATGCTGTTGGCTGCAGAGCCCTATCTTGACACTGTTCTGAGGAGAAGCACTACCATTAACCCTTGCACAGTGTTTCTCTCTCTCTCTCTCTCTCTCTCTCTCTCTCTCTCTCTGTTTTTCTCCCTCCCTCTCTCTCTCT
>NW_022900936.1:59962557-60045865 GCF_012274545.1 Fukomys damarensis
TCTCTCTCTCTCTCTCTCTCTCTCTCTCTCTCTCTCTGATTCTCTCCCTCCCTCCTTCCCCACCTCTTTCTGCCTCGTGTGAATTGTGCTACCATAGAGCCTTATCTTCAAGGTTTCAACTATAGAGCTTGTACCAAGGAACTTCTCAAACCTAATGGCAACGGAAGGCTGTGTGGGGAATTGCCATTCTTGGTAAGAAATAATCAGAGCTCTCCCTTAAAGTGTTTAAAATTACTGGTTGAGTCTAAGAAACTGAAACACTGACTCATTACCTTTCTGCAGCTTTGATAGTTCCTTTTCATCTCAAAGCCTAATGACCTTTCATATTGCGTTCTTCAGTAAGCATAATACATTTTTATTATCCTATAAAGTAAGAAATCAAGTACAAGCCAAATGCTGATGTGTATGCTGCCTTTGCATATGCTGCTAAACGCAGATCTGGTACCCATGTGGGTGGCTGTGTAAAAGGGCAGTGTGAGCTCACATACAAGTAGCTATCATTAATCCCTACACCATACATTTCTCCATACTTCATTCGGGGGGACTTCTCTCTAATCCTCAAAGGAAGTATGATTATAATACATTAGCCTGATTCTCTAATTCTCAGTTTACTAACAGAAATTTTATAAGATTCTTGAGATTACTTTTTGCAACTTCTAGGAGTACCTCCATTATCTCTGACCCAGCCCAGTGCTCAGTGGCTCAGTTAAAGTTCTTGCTGCTCCAGGGCAGTCCTTCAGTGCAATGGTCTAGATGCTAATGGAAACCACTCAGTACAATTCATGTGTAAGTAGCCACGAGGCTAGAGATGCTGCTGCATTCAGACACACATAAGAAACCTTAGCTTAACATCAAGTATAGTTCAAAAGAACCATAAATATCATATATTTTTCCTTTTGGCAATAATGTTGCTCAAAAAATGTGCCTCCCTAGGAGGATTGGCTCCTCTGTCCCCCACCCCCAGCTATGCCATTGCATGTGCTCTTGCTCTTTCCCCTAAGTATTCCATCCTTTCATACTCCTTTCTCTTCCTTTCTCTTAGAGCAGAGGCAATATTTTATTTATTATTTGAAATATATCATTAATATACTTATTCTCCATGGACAAAAACATATTTTATTGCAGAGGTATATTTGCCCAACTTTTCTAACCCAGTTGTTACATTTTCTCTTTTCTAATATCCCCCAAAAGCCTTCTCGTTAAGTGGATCCTTTACACCTAACCAGGTCATCCTAGATTTGATAGAATTTTAAGTTAGTAGCTGAGGTTGGTTTTTGCCTCTAACTTTTGGAATCCCTGACACTGGGAATGAATTAAGTAACTACATTTCTTAACACAAATCCTCCCAAGTGTCTCGTGGACATTGACGTCTCCAGCTGAAGTGAAAAAACAGTGATGCTTGGTCTTTGGAGACAAGCAGGCAGGAATATGACCTTTCTACTTCCTAACAGTCTTTCTGCCCTTTCATTTTATGCAGATCACTTAGGGCAGGTAGCACTCACACCCTTCATCCTAATGCCCTTGAGCCTAGCATTGCACCAAGAATTATTTCTAGAAAAACCTGTGACTGCATGAGGCTTTCTGGGACAAGCCATAACACAAATGTCATTTTCTTGTGATCCTACTCATCCTCTGGCTCTGCGGGGGCTTTTACTTCTTTGCTCATAGTTTCCTGATCATTAAGGCCGGGGAGTGAGAGTCCTGATTGTCACATGCTGCCAAAGAGAGGATGCCAAGGTGGTGACTCCTCCCAATATTAGTAACTTTCAAATCACTGAGACCTTCTTAGTCAACTTTCAGGTTTCCAGAAATGCTCCCTTTCCTACTACTCCAACTCTGTTGCAAAAAAAAATAAAATGAAATAAATCAGAAAAGTAATGTTTCCCACTATCATATGGAAATCTTTATGCAACCTTATTTTAGTCCTTTAGATTTTATATCATGTTTTAATCATTCATGCCAACCTTCCTTTTGTGTTGTACATACATACTTTTCTAGCCTGTTCTTTCTCTCAGCACCTTATCTACTCACACTTCCTTAATCACACCCATTACTGATAACTTGTAACAATCATCTATTTCCAAATTCTTAGCTCACCTCTGCTGCTTAAAGAGGTGGACCATCAAAGAGGTACATGTTCCTTGAATATTTTTTCAGTTTAACCCACCAGGAAAAAAACACGACTAAGAAAAACAAATAAAAAAATAAGAGAGTGCAAAGAGAAGTTATTCAGTTTGTAAGATTCTCTTGGGCACAGGAATTGAGAATCCTGTGCTTTGATCTCAGTGAATATATTTTTATTTTGGTACAAATTTACCTTTAATAATAAGGGAGTGATTATCAAGTTTCCAGGGAAGAATGCAATCATTTTGATTATGCCAAGTTAGACCCTGCTTTGCCATACTTACTGAAAAGGACTAGGCTGGCATTGGTGACCCCCAGCTTGTTGGCAGCCACGCAGGTATAGTTGCCATAGTGCTCCTCAGTGACATTGGTCACCGTCAGGGAGGACTGTCCCTCCGTGCTCTTAATCTCAAGGCCATGAGCACTGTTTATCCTAAGAGTTCAAAAACAGAAAAGTTAAAAGGAACAATGATAGTAGTCTTAATTTAGTAATTCCTTCCCTATCTTTACCCTGGAAGAAAAAGAGAGGAAACAAACAGAATTGACTAGTCTCTGCTCAATTCCTCATTTTAATTTTAATTCTTATTATTTAATTCTAATTATCAGAACAAGTGACTACTAATAGACATGGAGAACTCATCAGGAATGGATGGTTTCCATTGGGCTTGAGTGTTTGCTGTTGTTCAAGGAAGAGATGCAGGTGGAAACTACACATCACACCATGTATTTCATTTTTTATATTTAATGAGTGTTTTTGGACTTCAGCTTAAGAGCCATAGCTCCAAAGCACTTGATAAATATACTAAAAAGGAAGAGCTGAATAGTATAGTTCTGCATAGCTATAACTGGGCTTGGCTTTGCCAGTGGGTTTTAGATCCCTTCAAGTGGAACACATGGTAGCTTGGCCACATACCTGGTGTCATCCCGGTACCACTCAAAGTCAGGTGCAGGCACTGCCGAGGCCTCACATTTGAGTGAAGCTTGTCGCCCTGTGGTGGCTTCATTGCTCTTGGACTCCGTGATAGTGGGAGGATCTGCAGGAAGGACAGGCACATGGGTTTATATGAGAACCAGAAGTTGATCTAAAATTTCCATTCAGGGAGGAATTAGAAAGGACAAGCTGATTGGAGGAAATCAGGAAAAGTTTTGTCTGAAGGCTCCAGTCCCAAAAATCATAGGATCTGTTGAGAAGAACTGATCACTAAAGAACTAAACAAAAATAAGGGATGATTAATGAAATGAGTCAAGTTTATGTAAATGAGACATTTAACAAAGTTTCATGGAAATGGAACCTAGGATCTCTTTTATCCCTTCCGCAATAAATTACCAACTGTTCTAATTATAAATTATAATATTTGCAATTTTTTCTTTTGATGAATTAAGCAGTGATACTAAAAGACTTGGGATTTTATATGTATAATTTGGCCATTTTTCTTTTTATTTGCTACCATCATTACTACCACTACAGTCTGAATTGGCTTTGAGAAGCCTGATGAAAATAGTAGAAGGCTAAAGTCTTCCTAACCCAAGCTAAGCTTGAGATTGTTGAAAGAAATCAGAAACAAACAGACACAAAGGTAATATTAGGTGATTACTGCATTTCTTCTATGTATACCCTTACTACTATGACCTAGTAAATTTTGTTTCTGTGTATGGGGCTCAGTTTGACATCCATCCTAATGCACAGAAAACTCCCTTTTTTATCAGCCTATACTTGTCCTGGCAGTTGTGTTCTTGAATTTTTTCTGCCTGTGGCTGGGCTTACAAAACTATAACAGGCTTGTGATGAGCTCAGAAATATATCTGATATCCTGATTTGTCCCATGATTATTTTTCAAAAAGCCCTACAGGTTCGCATGAGGAATATAGTGAACTCCTGGGCATGACGATGCTATGTTTGTGCAGTTTTGGATCTTTAAGAAAAGGACTTTGCTGTTCAAAGGTCATTTGCCAGGAAATGGCAGTTTGACTTGGAAAATGTGGAAAAGACCAAAACAACCTGTCTGGACTTTATAGAGGAAAAGCTTATTTTAAGGGAATGTGTAAAGTGAACTTTAGTTTTAAAAAATTATTTAACTGTTCTTCAGCTTCTGGTCCATCCTATTTCTGATTTTTCTCCTTATGTTTTGAAGACTATTTAAGTTTTCTGTCCATAGAAGACTCTGATCATCTGAGTTTAAAATGGTATACAAAAGCCTTATGCTAGCCAGCAACATCATCTTTATCAGCTTGGAAATTTTTAAGTCAGTGTCAGAGAGAACAGTAAGAGCATATCTGGGAAAATCTCTGTCAGCCCATATGTAAACAAGAAGACTAGAGAGCAGTGCTGTTGTTTTGTTGCTTTTGTTGTGGTGTTTCTTTTTGGACTTATCTGCTCTTTTATGTTGTCATTGTTGTTGTATGGACACAAAGTAGGAAGATGATGTAGTGGAAGAAGGACTGAGTAGGAGTCTTAGACTCTAGCTTCAGTTTGGCTGCATGGACCTCCTGTTACAGACTTTTATCTCCCAGGCCTTGGTTTTATTACCTATAAAATGAGAGAACCACACTTTAATGATAGATATCAACCCTTCTGGCTATTAAAAAAACCTAAAATTCTAGCTAAAATAGACCAATATTTACAAAAGGACACTTGGTATCATTATAACACATACATTTTCACACCTTTAATGCTTTTAAACTTTATTTATTTATTTATTTTTGCTTTTTTGAGACATGGTCTCACTATGTAGTTGAGACTGAACTGGAACTCACTATGTAGCCCAGGTTGGTCTTGAACTCACAGCGATCCTCCTGCCTCAGCCTGGGATTACAGGTGTAGGCCACCACGCCCAGTGCTCTTAAACTTTAAATTGCTAACTTTCCAGATTATAATTCATTTATCTATTCCATGGATTAGGAGTCAGGAGTAGCAGTCAGAAATGGGAAATCTGAAGTCTTATTTTCTACCCTACTTGTAGATAGACTTGGGCAAGTATCTATATTACTGTGAGCATTTTACTTTTAAAAGAAGGAGTTGGCTTAAAATGACCACTAAGATTCCACTTAAAAATTATTCTATGATGGGTTATATAGGTCATTAGACTAAATCAGCTCAAAGGGTAATGCAAGAATTGGAAATAGTTGCATTGGTGAGAGAGATACTGGTGTAGGTGTGTAGTATAGAAGAGAGTTTAGGATCTGATATTTAATTTGATAAACTTGAGCTCAACTCTAGACTCTGTCCCTCATTTGCTCTTCCTCATTAGTGAGTTTAATATTTTGCCCAGAGTCACACAGCTTCAATTTCCTCAGCAATAACACATTGGAGCTAGCAGCAGGGAGGCACATTTGGAAGCTGATAAAGGAATTCAGAGATGTCCTGCACTAGATTAGTGATAAAGGGCCTGGAAGAAGGGCACAGATTCAAGTTTTACAAAGCCTCAGAAGTGATCAAAGCAGCAATGGATTAGATGTGAAGGGGGAGGCAGAGAAACAGAATCAGAAAGATAACACCCAGGTTTTCCAATTGGACTCTAGGCAATGTCACCCACTGAGGTAAGGCAAAGATGTAGACCACCAGCAAGAAAACACTCAATAAATATCTGTTGCCCATCCTCACTCCCCATTGCATTAGGTTTGTAAGAAGCATATGACCTCACACTTGTAGCACAGTGGCCCATTTTTGTTGTCTGGAAAGACAATTTTACATGTGATTCTCTAGGTTTGTTCAATTTTATATTTGAAAAGGGCTTAAACAGTGTTTGTGAATGTCTATGACTGTGTGCTTATAACTCACCAATCTCGAATGATGACTTGCTTTACTCGACTGACCCACAACCTGGAAAAATTCCTTGCTTCCTGTCACACCATCTCTGGCACGCATCTCTGACTGGCACTTCTTAACTTGGTAGATACCTGTAAGTCCCGCTATGATGGGACCAGAAATGCAGTTCCCTGGTGACAAGTTCGGTGGAGAGTTCTTCTCTCTGGGTGTTTACTTCTTTACTTTAGTGCACTTACTGCTCTGGCACCTTCTTGGAGGTGGGGGAAGCAGAGTGATTTTTTTTTTTTTTTGGATTGAAAAACTTGGGAATAAACTGAGCCTGTTTGGCATGTTTGTTCTTTTTTTTTTTTTTTCTTGTACCAGGTTAAAACTCAGTACCTTGTGCTTGCAAGGCAGGTGGCGGTACCACTGAGCTAAATCCCTGGCCCTGTTTGGTCCATTTGAAACAAGCTTTGGCAGGGGACAAAGGTTCTCCTCTGTTTCTCCAAGGAGGAAGTCTCTCTGGTCTCTTTCCTTCCAGCTCTCATGTGGACAGGTTTCCCACCATCACTTCGAGGTGAGTTGAACTATGGTAGTGTGTGTGTGTGTGTGTGTGTGTGTGTGTACATGCGCGTGCGTGTTTTGTGTCTCCCACAACATCCTTTCACTTATTTCTCAGTTTGTTTGGGAACTAAATAAGTAAGCACAAGTTCTTCATTAGCCACCAGTGGTCCCCACCTGGGGAAGCTACCAACAAACTAAGGTTAAACATTTTGTCATTGTTGCACTATTGGAAGATTGAACCCAGGGGTGCTCTATTAGTGAGATTCCAAGCCCGCCTTTTTTTTTTTTAATTTTGAGAAAGGGTCTCACTAAGTTGAACTTGTGATCTTCCTGCCTCAGCTTCCCACATTACTGGGATTACAGGTGTGTTTTACCACGCCTGGCTGGTTGAGTGCAGCAATCTTGGTAAGGCGGATGCTGGTCGATTACCAGAGCTAACCACTTGCTTCTCTCTTTCCAAATCTAGGATGTTTCTTATCGAAAAGGAAAGTCATGGATACTGACAAGTACATGAGGACCCTCACTGTTCCTGCTATTTCTAAAATGACACCATAGCGGAGGTCTGTTCTTTTATGGTTTATTGAAATGAACAATTCAAAATTCATTTTTAATGCATTCTGTATAGGCGAGGCTAAGAAAGACTATTACAAATCATACGCAGCATGCTTAGTTAATTAAAATAATAGATGTCTTTGCTCAAAATATTGTTATAATAAAAATATGCCTTCATAAAAGTGCTGCACAGAGAGATCCATTGTTACTCTTTATGTGATTTCAGGATAGCTTATAATTGTCAAAGGACTCTTCCAGTTTTTATTATTTCAAATTTCTAGGTTCTGAAAATATTAATAGGACTTTTTTATTCTTATATCACTAATAGTAAGTCTCTTTTTTTCCATTAGAATCAATGCAATAGCAATGGCAGTAACATAGGAAAGAAAATAGCATTTATTTAATCTTTCTAATACTGAGAATACTTGTACAAAAATATAAAATTTGAAATGAAGGATACAACTTATAAGCATCATAAGCATGAAGTATCACTCTATTGGACAATAAATATCTAGCTCAACCAAGTAACATTCCTAGGAGTTATTGTTAGTCGCATTTGTTGAATGAAAAGACAGCCTGCAGAGGGTAACTTGGGCACATTCATGTGGACAACAGTTTGGCAGAGCAAGGATTTGGATATGGGGCTATCATGTTCTGAACCTCATTCTCTGGACCCCTCTGTACTAATAAATACATTTAAAGGAGTTATTTTAAATTATTTAATTATTTAATTATTTATTTATTTATTTATTGAGACAGGGTCTCATTATGTAGTTGAGACTGACCTGCAACTCACTATGTAGCCTATGCTGGTCTCAAACTCACAGCAATCCTCCTGCCTCAGCCTCCTGAGTGCTGGGATTACAGGCATGTGCCACCACTCCCAGCTGAAGGAGTTATTTTAGATAGCAATGGACCTCCAATAAGGAAAAAAAAAATATCACCACGGGGAGCATATTATTAGCTTGAAAGGTAAATGTTACATATTTTTGCTATTTACAAGGTACCAAAAAATGGCACAACATGCAGTGATATGGGGGCTATTATTTCACACTAGGAGTCAGAGGGGCCAGTTTCTACTTGTCCCACTTAGGCTGTTACCAGAGCGATGTTGTTCTGCAGCTTCTCACCTGTGAATGTAGATGCTGACACCTGCCTACCTATGTCACAGGTGTGGTGTACATATAAAATGAAATCATAATATGAGAGCACTTTCAACATCTAAATTGATCACATTCATTCTTTTTTATTATTATTCCTCACATTTCATGGATGGAGAGAGGTCTTGAGGTTAGATCCGTGTTAGAATTACAAGTCTCCTACTCACAAGTTTCTTAATTTTGTGGTGGGTAATGCTTATGGTTTCTGAGCATTGCTTTTGTCCTTCTACATAAAAATGATATCAATTATCCTCCAAGGTTAGTGTGCAGTGGTGTAACAGGGCAGCAAGGCAGAAGGTGCAGGCAATAAGAAAGGCAATGTCTGTAGAGAATTTAGAAACAATAATGGCTGATTTAAGTATGTATCAGCAGCACTAAATTAAATTGTTAAATAATGTCTATAATAAAGTAAATATTCC
Source organism: Fukomys damarensis (assembly GCF_012274545.1). NCBI lineage: Eukaryota > Metazoa > Chordata > Mammalia > Rodentia > Bathyergidae > Fukomys > Fukomys damarensis. Next base: position 59,971,122 of record NW_022900936.1, read on the forward strand.
TTGTCTCTGGGGCATGCCATGCTGCTTAAACCTCCCAATAGGATTGGCCATTGTCACTGTAATGATTATAGTGAATTTTTATAAAATCTCTTCAAGAGGCATGGGATTCTTTAGGTACACAGAAAAAAATCATGGTTCTACTCCATATGATGAAATTTTGGTAGAAAATTTAGATACTCTGTATTTTTACTGAATATTGCCTCCAGAGATATCACAGTACAGTGGTACCTCAGTTCACAAATGCTTTTGTTTGAAAACAATTTGGTTCACTAACAAAATGCTTGGCAAAATTTTGTTTTGGTTTGAGAACTCTGCATTGGGAGGCAAACACAACTGTGGCCACCTTTGCCATACAAATAGGAACATGGCCATTTTTTCCAGCACCGTGGGATGAATTAGGTCTGTGCCCCAAGGTACCCCTATAGTTTAAAAAAATTCTAGCATGTGTTTTTATTTATATCTTTCCAAATAAAAAATTATAGTAGTTGGCATGGAGACTGGACAGGTGTAACTATGATTAATTAGAAATGGAAGTTCATTCACACTGTCTTATTCCACATTCAGCAGTTATTTTCATAAGGTTTCCTCATTCCGTGACTACTGAATCAAAGCACCGAAGAGTCTAGTTAAATACAGATATATTACCTGAACACAAGAGGTGTCTCCAGGCTCAGCTGTGTTCTGAGATTACCTCTGTTCTCTCTGCAGAAATGGCTACCAAATGTAAGTGTGGGCCATAGAAACGCCCCGGTCTCATGCTCTTCCCCATCCCCCAATACGGTTAATCTTGGAAACCAAGATGAAGCAAAGCTGAGTGAAAAAAAGATATGGAAAAGCTGAGACGGGAAGATTTGCTTGTCACTGGGAGAGGTGGTATGTTTGAGAGCTGGGAGACTTTGAGAATTTCTTCAGGAATAGGAAAAAAAAACTCTACTCTGGAAAGAATACAAATAAAATTAATAGCCTGTATTAATTGAGCACTTTCTATGTGATAAATATTTTCCCAGGGATACCGAACACTGACTGGAGTGAGACAAAAGTGCTAACTAAACACTTTTGTGCGCTGTGGGAACCAAAATTGAGAAATGACACCTAGAACCTGCAATGAAAGGACCAACTGTCTCTAGGTCTGGTATCGAGAAGAAATTGGCAGCAATACTATGGGTAAGATACAACAAGTCAGAAGTTCAATCTCATAAATTTTACTAAGCTTATGTAATGGAAGAGCTTTCAGGCCAATACTTTAGCTCTCTGTCAGGTCCAGGACCAACTACCACTTAGAAAATAGATTTTGTATGTAAAATGGCTATGTGCAATGTTGTAGGCCTCGAGCAGAGAAGAGGTATCTAAGAGAAGTGAAAGAGAGTCCATCCAGTTTGGGAACTCAACAGGAGCAACTGTTATTTCTATCTAGTTAGCATACTAGCTTCTCAATGCCCCCGACAACATCTGTTGGCAACTGAATAAATAAATCAGGGAAGGAGTGGTGGAAAAAAAGTAATCAGTGCTAGGACTTCTTTTTGCAGTGGTCCTCGGAGTCTGTTCATTATAACGATCTCTCCAGCCAGAACTTATCTCAGCCGTTCTGATCCCCTCACCTAATTCCAAAGCCCATGTTTTGAAAAAGAAGAGAAATCAATTTAAATGATGGAGCATTTTTGTTAGTAAGCAGGCTTAAATGAAGAGACACAAGTGATCCTGAATATTTTTCTATACACAAAGCTTTTGTCAGGCAGATGTTTCCTTTATTTGCACCTGGAAAATGCATCTACTTAAGAAAATTACATTTGGGTAATTTGAATGGGACAACTGTCATGATGACTAATTTCAATATAAACATGATTGGTTTATGAAGTTTTGTTAAAAGGTGATTCCAAAGGCAGCTGATATCAGAATATTCTTCCTGATTTGTAGCCAGACTCATTTATAAAGTTTTGAGAAATGTTTAAGAGGGCATAAATATTAGGGTTTTTCACCTATTCTTTTAGTAGAAATGCACTGAGCAGGACTGGTGATTTAGTTTAGTTGTACCACACCTGCCCAGCAAGTGCAAGGTCCTGAGTTCAATCCCTGGTACTGCCCCCCAAAAAATATTGAGCAATTTTTATAAGGTCAGGCATGTGTTAGGTCCTGTTGCGTAGGATATACTGGATAATGGCTTACATTCACCTTACTACATAATTTATTATGAGGTATCTTTTAGATTTTGTCCATTTTCTTGCAAAAGCTCACATTGTCATGAGTCTTTTCTTAAAAATTATCAGTATTTGCTTCTGTGCTAAATTACACTTTGGGGACAGTGAAGTAGGAGGAATGTTAGACTAATTGCTCCAATAATAAGAGGGCCCAGGCTCCTAGTAGCTTTGATGATGGGAACCATCTGCAAGCCAAACCACTTTGATGTTTCATACAATGGAAGTATAAATATTTTCTATTTACTCCATGATTGGACTTTCAGAAATCTAATTAAGTTGAAGGTCAATTAAGAGAAAATGAAATCTTTACTCCAAAAGTCACAAAAGAGGTGGAAGACGATGACATGGTTATGTGTACATAAAAGAAGATAACTAACCTAATTATAAACTTATATAAACACCCAGAGAAATTGCCTTTCATGTGAAAAAAGGACCTAAAGCATTTTATAACATTGAGATCATTAATGTGTCTTTGAAACACACCCAGTACTGGAAAAGAATAGTAATGCTGGCATTTCAAAACTCTATTACAAAAAAAAAAAATTGGAGACAGCTAGGTACAAAAGCACTTCACAGCTCATAAAATGCAGCCCCTTATTCTTAGAAATGAGGACCTTAAGTGTGGGGAGCAGAGCCATGTCTATTGGATTCTTCCAGGTACAGTGTGAAAGATATTCCACTGCTGTTTCAGAAGGCAGAAAACCTGGAGCAGGACCCTGGAAAGCAGGGCATTGCTGAACAGAGAGCCCCCCGCCCCATAGCAAGATTCCTCAGCTCTCTAAACCTCAGTTTCCAAATTTCTAAAGCAGCACTGGTGATACTTATCTCATAGGTTCACTATGAGCCTTACAAACAAATTTAATTAACTATGGCGATGGGGTGTGTAACAGGGTTGAAATGAAATAACATATATGTTAAATGCACGTGCTAATTTCCTGAAAGAAATTCTACCATTAGGTAACATTCACATAATGAAAAAGAAAAATATAACAAATGTAAATTGCTTAATCCCAAGCTGTACATAGTAGGTACAAATAGTTGAAATTCTTCTTACTCCTTCCTCCTGAGGGCATGGGCTTTAGAATCAAATAGCCATAAGTCTAAATCCCTTTTCTTACATTTGTTTTTCATGTTGCTCTAGATAGACAATTTTAGCTTTTTAGGCCTTGGTTTCTCAAACTTTGAAATAGAATGAAGTTTCACCGAGAAGTAACAGAATTCATAGAGATTCACTGGCACACAAATGAGAGTATGGAAAATACAAGGCAACAAAATGTAACTCATTAGAGCCTAGAACATATCTTCAGATTTGGGTTATGGTGCACGCATGTGTGTGTGTGCGTGTGAGTCTGAGTGCCTATGTATACATATGTAGGTGTATGTACTATGCAGAATTTGGGGGTGAGGAAGTGTAGGAATGTGGGAAATGGGAAGAAGGAAAGAACTGTCAGGATATTCCTTTACCTCTGTCATTAGCCACAATTGTGTGAGGCAGAAAATTGAATTTGAATGATATACACAGTCACTCCAAACTGAATAAGGTAAACAAATTCTGTTTCTTCCTTTGGTGGGTGACACACTTCTTATAGATGTTCTCTCCTGGTCTCCCCCTTTTGAACTACATCTAAGGAGTCTTTCATCTGGCAAGTTCAAAGTATGCCCACTTACCTATATATCTTAGTGAAATCTTCCTTCCTAATGCCTGTACTTTGAGTCAAATAGAGAACTAGAAATTAACTTTTCAGGCATTCCTGTTAGCCTTCAGGGACAGACAGTATCTGACCATGGTTGGTTGAATTTGTTCCCCAGGGCAATTAATTAATAGAGGATAAACAATAATCTTGGAGGATTCCCTTCTGACAAACAATGCACTGAGATAGAAATTCTTACGAAAGCAGATCGGAGCTGTTGCTTTTTCGGAGATGATACGACCTTGATGTCCACAAAGACCAGAATAGTAATTCCAGAAATGGTAGTGTTGTATGAATGTGTGTGTGTGTGTGTGTGTATATATATATATATACATATATATGTATATATATATATATACACACACACACACACACACACAATTCTGTAATCTAGGTAAAACACAGAGACTATTTTACATGTGTTATGGGTTATATTTAGAATGGGTGAAGTTGATTTATCAAATTCAAAGGCCAAGTCCTGCCCTTGGATGTATCCAGCTCACTAATGTGCTTCCCTGACCAAAGAGTATCTGTTTTAAGTGTGATGCTGTCTTGCTAATGGGATCTTTAGGAGGTGGAGGTGTACCTTGGACACAAGTCACCTGCTGCTGTCATACTCACAGTTCACAGTGACCTTGACTTGTTTGACGTCGGCCGAGGAGACCTCATTGGCTGCTTTGCACTCATATTTGCCTGACTGCTCCCTGGTGATGCCAAGGATTTCCAGATATTCTTCTTCTCCTTCAACTTCTCTGCCTGAAAAACACAAGTTTGCATGAGTTTTTAGTATAAAATATGCTGCAGGTTGCCTCAGTACTCTTTGTCAAAGCAATAAATTCACATTTTTAGATAATTTGACACTGTGCTTTGTCTGAAGTCAGGTTCTACAAAAGGAGGCCCCAAGATAAAAAGTCCAGTGAAAGTGATTAAACAGGAAGGGTTCCCAAAGAAGACTAGCAGAGGAGTGGGAAAGTGGGGTCCATAACAGAAAGAAGCCAAACAAAGATATGATCATGCCACTCAGTCCCACGGAGAGGAACTTAGCTCAGTGCTTCAGGAAGATATGAGGACAGTTGTGCTGATAGTAGGGCAACATTCTGGAGTGTTTATGTATTTGTATCTGTCAGTCACTCGGGATTTTGGAGAAAAGTAGCATTGCTGGAGGTGCACTCAAATTGTAAAGTACTCTGAGGGGTCCTGGGTGAAGAACTAACATCATTGGTTACATCTTTATCCCAAAGTGGTTGTTAAAGATGTAGCTTCCTTTTGAGAAACCACCACTCCTCTGGAGTTTGTGTGGATCTCTTTTCACAAGGATCATGTGCTAAGTCCAGTATTGCAGCTGTTTTCCTTGCGCTCTGTCACCCTTGGATGACATGAGCTAGTGCTATGCAGACAAAGTATATTGTGAGAGACCAAGCCACCTTCAGCTGTGAGTTGGGAGCTAAATATTATTGGTTTTTAACAGATGGGATTGGGGGCATAGAGGACCTGTTTGGAAAGATGTACAGAGTTAGCTGTGTCAATTTTAGTGAAAAGGTAAGCTTGTTTAGTAAAGAGGTAAGGGGCATCATTGATTATATGACCTTCTTGCTGAAGAGATTGAAAGAAAGAAGGAAGGAGAAGTGGAAGAGGAAGGGAAAAAAGAGAAAGAGAGGTTAGGGAAAATAAAAGCTTGGTCAGCAGGAAGAGTTACCCAGAAAGGTCTACGAACTTTAACTGTGGTTACATATAAACTTCTCTTGCCTCCGCACAAAAGTTCTATGCCAGTGCCAACTGGGTTAGGATAGAGAATCTGGGGAAGGTATTGAAGAACACAGTCATGGCACCATGATGGAGTTTTGCTCCTGGTCATCTTACACTAAATGGTAGCAATCAGTAGCTCTTCTGAAATGCCACAAGCTGCTTCTCTTTTCTGGAAATTCCCTGATGACCAAATCAACAAAACAGCCAGCCAGAATGGACCTGAATTCACTATCTAAATATGTCAGCTAAGCCTGTTAACTAGGCTGCTAATAGAGTGCCAGATTTTGATAACATCCTATAACACAAATGGCAGGACCACTCAAAAGTTTCAAGTCTCTGTCAAGTGTCAAGATCACTGTGATTATTTTTGGTACTAGGGATCTAACCCTTGGGTGCTTTATCACTGAGCTACAACCCAAATCCTTTTTATTTTTATTTTTTAAATTTTGAAATAGAGCCTTGCTAAGTTGCCTAGGACAGGTTTGAAATTGCAATTCCCTTGCCCCAGTGTTAGAATTACAAGCATGTGCCACAACCATACCCAGAAAAATCACTGGTTTTGAGGAAACTTCACAATCCAAAAAAAAAAAAAAAATAGGCAACAGTAATATAAAATCATTCAGCTTTGAAATTCTGCTCATTATCTAGCACTTGCTTCCACTGAAGATGTTTTAGAATCGGCCTATGGTGTAAAGTGGATATTATTTATAATATGCTAATTTTTTTTCTTTCTGTGGTTTCCCCTTTTCCCTTCCCCATATTAAAGCAAGAAGCCAGATTTGATTTTGTCTACTAGTGGACTATAGTAGGAAAGAAAACTGAAATCTCAGATGACTTTATTGGGTTAACTAGGCAGGATTTGGACTTGGAGTTGAAAAAAATCTGTTGTGTATAAAGGGTAATAGAAAAATATGGTGAACGTTTAATTAAAAAATCATAGTAAAGGGCTGGGGATTTAACTCAGCTTTTTTTTTTTTTTTTTGCCTGCTTCCAATTGCAAGTTTCAATCCCTGGTAGAAAAAATAAAATCATAGTAACATAACCTCACTCAAAATCCTTCCCTTCAGTTCTAGAATAATTGTCACTCTCTGCACTTTTGGAAGCAGTTCTAAAGTTCTTTTTCACAAATGTCTACAGTTGCACGATTGTGGGGGCCTTGATGTTCTGGGTCAATTAAAAACATGGCGAGTTTGATTTTGGGGAAAACCTAGAAGGTGCATGGTGCCAGATCCAGGAAATAAGGTGGATGAGTACACATCACAATGTTTCTACAAGTCTGCCGTTCTGCTAGATGGCACTCAGCAGCAGCATTCACTGTATTTTTGATCACACCTCATAAAGAAACTCTTGAAAGAAAACTTTCAGAACTGCTTCAGAAAGTGGAAAGAATGATGGAATGAATGTGTTTGAAGTAAGGAGTTTTTTGAGGAAGATTGATGGCAATGTGTCTTCTACGGTAGTAAATCTCTTAAATTTAGGCAGTTCCTGTATGTTTTATCATACCTCATATAGGTATGTCTGGGGACTAGGAGTCATGACATCTACTAGGTGCCAAGAGTTAAAGGCCCTGATGACTAACAGCAATTTGGTTTATGAGTTTTTATTCAACAAGATGAAGTAAGTGTAAGCTAATTAAAAAATGAAGTGTAGAGGTGGAATAAATAGCAAGATAGCATTATTGATATTGATCATTGGTATATTACAATAAGAAAAGTTAAATATCATTCTGAATGTTTTAGCATTTCCTCCTGTCCTCCTCCAAGTCTTATTCTAAGATAGGGAAAGAGTTTTCAGTAGAAGAAAGAGAGAACAAGAAGGGTCAGAGAGATGTTTGAAATGCTGAATTCTTTTCAATTCCCATAAAATGACTAGAAATGGTGGGTCCTGGATCCCTACCTCCTATTTTAATAACTCAAAGGAATAAACTAGTTGCAGGAAAAGGAAAGAGGATTTTGGCAGCTCCAACTGAGACCTGACGAGTTTAGTAAGATAGGAGGATAAATATTAAAATGAATGAAAGAAAACAAAGTAGTATTTATTAGACTTGTGGCTTGGGATTATTACAATGCCAGTGTATGCAACAATCTCATTTCCTGATGAGCAAATAGGAAAACTCATCCTTTTCAGATAAATTGAAATCTTATGTCTCTAGGAAGAATTTAGAGGATGAAAGGGGAGCTTTTCCTTACATGACCTCCCTATGAGGCAGAGATGATTTTCCTTTTTCCTAGGCTCCTGTGGCTGCCTCCATCTCCATCCAGCACACAAGGGTGCAGAAGAGTTCCACTAAAGTGGTGGAATCTCAGAGCACAAACTGAATTAAGGTAAGAGGAATTATTGGATCCTCTCTCATCCTAGCAGTCTGGCAAGAATTTAAAATATTAGGACCCTTGGGATCTTCTTGTCAATTTTCTTTTACTTACCCTGGTATCCTCTAGTTGAAACTCTACTTTCACTGACATTTCTTGCTAATTTTTCTACTCAAATCTTCAACAGACACCCTCACGATTGATTATATGTACTGTTTCACTTAAAATTTCTCATTAATCCAGATGACTTCGGTTAGAAGCTTTTCTGTTGCTAGCCATCCAACACTCAGATTCTACATTCCTTGGGGACTATGTCTTACTCTTGGCAGTCCCATCCACTTGCACGGAGTTTGGCACAGACTAGGGGGTCAGTAAATGTTTACTGAATTAGCTTACTATTGCTGGAATGCTGTGGATCTCCACAATTTGTATGTTGAAAATTATCAGTGTGATAGTACGGAGGTGAAATCATGGGGAGGCAATTAGAGCCTAAAAATCGGAGTCTTATGAAAAAGATTAGTGCTGTTATACAGGGGCCTCTAGAGATCTCCTGTGGCACTTCTGCCACATGAGGACACAGAAAAAAGTGGTCCTATATAGACCAAGAAGTGAATCCTCTCAGACAAAGAAATTTGCTGCTACTTTGACCTTCATTCTCTACACTTCAGAACTATGAGAAATAAGTTCCTGTTGTTTGTAAGCTACACAGTTTATGGTAATTTTTGTTATGGTGGCCTAGATGTAAGGGGACACAACTGAACAGTGTTAAGAAAGACAAGCAGATGCTAGAGTCACATCCAACACTTTATATAGCTTAAGAGAATGGAGCTGAGTATTGGAAGGTGGCTGAGCATTTCTGCCAGAGAAGCTGCCACGAGAATCTGTTCCCTTTCCATGAGCCTAATAGAGTACCACATTACTGGGGCGTGCAGAGTACTCTGCAATTAAAGGCTGGACAGAGTAACTTCTGCCCTTGTCCTGAGGATGGAACTGCTCTATGGAGTTACTGTTTCAGAAGCCAGCAGAGCCTGCTAAGGTAATAGGATTGATCAGGTGCTATTCCTTTCTATTGTTTTAATGCATGGAAGAAAGCATATGAATTATTAGTTCCCAAATTCTAAAACACACTCAGTTTCTTTTGCTCTTGTTCCTTTGGCTCAAAGTGTTTGTGGGCATGTGGGTACATGTTCTATGATTCTTTCAGGTCTCTCTATCGCTTTCCACAAAGGATCTAGCCACCATTTGTTCTAATCTTTCAACCTCAAAAAAATACTGATGCCAGAAACTGACACATAACTTGACGTTTAATTTTTCTGAAGGACTTGTGTTATGGTTACAACTTAGGTTCTACTCTTCTTGATGTGAGAAACAGGATAGATATAGATATAGATATAGAAATGCATAGAAATAAGATATATATGAAGTTTGCATATGTATAGAAATAATATATATATATATATATATGTATTTGAATGCAAATTTTCAACATTTTACAACCAAGTTCCACAGGCTTGCTCACATTGTTGGGTGTTGTATTTATTCCAGGCTCTAGTGTTTAGTTAAAATCTTCCTTTGCTTAATGTGTTATTGTGTCCTCTGCCAGTGTTCAGCTACCATGCTAAATAACATCTCCTCCTCCTCAGTGTCTGTGCCTTTCAAACTCTTTCACATAGTCTATCCCTCTTAGTCCCTGTTTATTCAAGTTGTGCATATTAGCTCCTTTAATATTTCTTCATAAGACAGAAAGAAGAGACCAGAGCTAAAAGCAAAAGGATATTGTTCTCTTTGGTGTTCCCAAAGTGGAGGCAAATCAGTTAGGAATAGCTCCAATGAAAGTATGCCTGTTGCTGCCTTCTGAGTACTATGCCTTCAGAAAGTGATAGCTATAGTTTGGTCCTTTTTGCCTTTTTCCTTTTCTTTCCTCCTGTTCCTTCCTGTTCTTTCCTCCATCACACTTTTCCATGTTATAGTTTACAACTAGGTGCCCGCCTAAATCCTCATGCCCTCATAGGTGGGGCTTTGGGGATATTTATCAGTGGAGGAGTCCGCTGATAAGTTTAGAGCTGGCTATGGTGCTGGGAGGTAAAGACTGGCGGGAAGAGTGGCTGGGTCACTGTGGGTGTGGCCTGAAAGGTATATATTCATCTTCCTCCCTCGATCCTCTCTTCCTCCTGCCATCATTCCATCTCGTCTCCTCTGTCATGACACACCGCCTTGGAGCTAGCCGACTATGGATTGAAAATGCTACAGACTGAGCCAAAAATGACTTCTCCTACTTAGAGAAAATGCCAGGCACGGTGGGTGTCAGATATTGTGTCTCAGCCACAAGGAAATCACTAAGACACTCTCCTACTCCATCTATATTTTAGCTTCCATTCTTAATTTTTGGGGAGCATCATGCACATTCACTAACCCCCTAATATTTTCCCTTTAAACACAGCAGGCTTATTTTTGAAAATCCCCCTGGATGTGACACCTTGTTCTCTGATTTTTTTTGGTACCATGGATCAAACTCAGGTCCTTACACTTGCGAGGCAGGCAGAGGAACCACTGAGCTACATCCCCAGCCCTAATTTTTAAAAATTTTAAGTAAGACTCCTTCTCCAATAATCTTTATGGCATCTGTCTTTTTTCAGTTTATTTGAGATTCAAGAAATGTAAGTTAGGAAACTTTCTAAATTTGAGTGTTTGTTAACCTAAAAATGTCAAATTCTAGAGACCCTTCTACATTAGGAAGTGGACAAAACGTTTTGGTCATTTGGTGAAAATAGTCTTACAAATGTAACCTCTGAGTAGATCAGACTATTTTTTTCTGAAGGGAAGATATATTTGAAATGGTGTTGATATTCCCTTTATTCACCCAAATTTGAATATTTACTTATAAGTATCTGAAAACGCATCAATTATAAACACAAACATGAGTACAGTTTAATAAAAAGCATGATTTGGGGTTTATCTTGCATGGTACACGAGCATTAGCACATGTGTGTTTGTATGAGCAGATGTTTGGAAATCAGAACAAAGAAGGTTAGCACAAGGAAAGCTATGAACTTCTACCTATAAAAAAAAAGAAATGGGGATGAGATCAGTGATGCCATTTGGAGTCTTCTGATCAAATTTCAAATGTTGTAACAAGTGTTTGTTTCTACAGTACGTTTTGTGCTTTCTTGTTTTCCTTTTCCTAAGCACATGCTCACATATTACTGATTTTGCTTTCTTCCCTACTTTTGTGCACTGCACATTCTACACAAAAATGCTAAGAAAAGGAAGAGGGAAAGAATGTTAACTCTAAAAAGTTTGCCTACCAATGACGTTTTGTTTATATCTCTCTAGGCCCTTCAAATATTTGGTGTCCGAGCTTCACATTCTACCTGAGAGACCCTATCTTGTTTGAAAAAGTTGTTGTCCAAGGTGGAGATCTCCTCCATCCTACTGTTTATCACCAAAGGGAAGGACGAGGACTGGCAAGTGACTGAGAGAAACTAGGCAAGGAGGCAGACAGGTGCCAGAAACAAGTATCATAGGAGAACAAAGAGATACCAGGAAGAGTAATGTACTCAGAGGAACTAAGTTAAAACAAATAGATAAGATACCATAGGAATGAATTCGAGGAAGAGTTAGATTAGAGGAATAGAGATGAAAGGAGGTAAGTTCTTTACAGAAAAAGACATGTGACTAGTAAGATATTTGAGCCTTGTGGAAGGGAAGAAGTGGGTTACTCTGATATAGTAACAGTCCCTATTTGAATAGTCAGACATGAAAGGATATGAATTATGCAAATTGGCCTCATGCCTTCTTCAGCCCCAAAGGGTGTAGTTAGTACCCGAAAACCAGTGACAAACACAATGGCAGGGAAGATTCACAACTGGCTTTGGCTCAATGAGTGAACATGGGCCAAATGAAGACCGCTCTGGCATTATATTTCCTGGCATCCAGAGAGATCCAATTTATTATGACTTGCAATTTGCTTTCACATACAAAAGATTAGCTAGCTTACATAGTATGAGCTCAGCATTCCACCTGGGGCTGCCATCCACACATTCTTTTCAGTCCTGAGCCATAACATTCTTTCCTGGGCTCATACTGAATCATTATCCTGTACTTGCTACCAGTGTTTAGAAATGATTCTAATCTTCTTAATGTTACGTTTAAAGTCAAGATGCCTGTTAGTTCCTTTAAGAGACTCATTTTAAGAATAGCTGTGGTTACATTGCAAGTCTACACCACAGTAGGTACCACATCTGGCTTTGCCCATCAGAATAAACCCACTGTGCAGCACAATATTGGAACCGATGGAGAGTTCAAGAAATAGTATAGGGTGACTATTGAATGAGATACCATTTAGTAAACATTTGCTAAGCACTATGCTAATTCACTGACTAGTAACATTCAAGACAGAGTACCTCATTTCATGTACAATGTTAAGTTAGCGTGCAGATGTAGAACACAGAAATTCAGGTTCCAAGTGAAGGACGAACTTACCCAAGTTTACGTTACTAAAAGACAGCTGCAGTTTAAGCCAGGTCTGCAGATTTTTGAAGCCCATGTGCCTAAGTTTATCCCTAGATGGCTGGGGCATGTAGAGTTCACTGAGTTCTTGGTTCTCTAAGTCTGCTCTACTTTCTTCTGATTATAAAATGGGACAGGACACTTGGGGCATTTCCAAAGCAACACAATCTGCAACACAGTTTTAGATCAAGGAGGTAAAAAGACAGGCTTCTTCTTTCATGAGGTTCATCCACTTAAAGTAACTTCCATATTGAGGAATTTAATAAATGAGAAAAATTGAGTATTTAAAAATTTAGTCTCTACTTATTTATTTTTGGAAGCACCTCCATTAGCAATATAAATCTGCTAGTGTACAAAAATTCCAACATCCAGCAATGGAGCTACATACATGAGCAGTGTACAATGAAAATGGACTTATCATCCATAGGAAAGACCTCCAGAAAGAAATGAGCTTTCAGGTAGCAGAGAAAAATCAAAGTTGGCAAGTTATAAAAGGGTGTGGCCATCCCATTACCCTGCCCAAAATGAGGTCTCACAAAAGACAAATGAAGATTTTAATGAGAGGACGCAGGCTGAGGTGTGAGGGTGGCCACACCCCACAAAGCCCCTGGTTTTGCTTTGTTAGGAATCTCTATGTCTGTCTTATTTAAGCCTTCAGGCACCTATAGAGTATCAAGTATAGCCTTAAAATTTTTCCTTCTTTCAGTTCTTTCTTTCTTTCTTTCTTTCTTTCTTTCTTTCTTTCTTTCTTTCTTTCTTTCTTTCTTTCTCTTTCTCTTTTTGTCTCTCTTTCCTTCTCTCTCTCTCCCTCCCTCCCTTCCTTCCATTCTTCCTCCCTTCCTTCCTCTGCCTGCCTGCCCTCAATCCCTCCTTCCTGCCTCTTCTGTTTCTTCCTCTTAGTCTCTCTCTTTTTTTTTTTTTCCTGGAGGAAGCATGGTGTTTAAGCATGGAATCTCATGACTATTGTATCCATCTGAAGTCCTTTGTTTATTTAACATTATTAACTCTTGATGCCAGTTTCTTGACACTGAGTTCTAACATGCATTGCTGTAAATCTTTATGTAAATTACTAGAAAAGCAATGTGTTCTTCAAGGGTGTCCAAAGAAATCACTATCAACGCTGCATAACAGATAGTGGCTGCCTGGAGGATGATGTTGAGGAATCTGGGCTCAATGGGAGAGAATGATAATGTCCTTTATAAGAGGAGGAGATGGGAATGTGAGCCACATATTTCAACTTTCATCTGCCCTGGGGTTCCCTGTAGCCTATTTGGGTTTTCTCAAGTGGACAAAATATGTGCTAAACACAGTATGTTGGTTGGAAGCTAGTGCCCTTGTGGATGTGGATATAGTTGGTACCACTTGGGACACTAAATAATGCTTACTTTGGAGTGGGACAATGACTTTGAATTTTGATAAGGTTCATTTCAAGTTCTCTTGGAGTATCTTCTGTAAGTGCGTGGAAATATGAGTTTGATAAGAGATTAGGGCTGAATATAGATTTAAATGTGTAATTTACACAGCAACAGTAACTCAGACCAGTGGGGCAAAGGCTATACCTTTGTTTAAGGTATCATTTCCGTGGCTTAGGATATGTTATGAGTAGTTCCCCAAGGATTCACTTTGGATACTTGGTCTACAGAGTGGTGGTGTTGGAAGGTGGTGTGGAGGCTGGAAGAGATGGGGTCTACTGGGAACTCATAGGGTCACTGGGGACACTGCCAGTGAAAGGCATTTATGTATTTTTTGTGGAACATTGGTTAGTTTTCTTTAGAAGGTTTTTATAAAAAAGAAAGACTGACCTCTCCCCGCTCCTCTCTGGCATCCTGTCTCACAGAGGGATCTCACCCTTTAGTACATGTTCCTCCTATTGTACCACCCACCGTGACCTGATGTAATAGGAGGAGTCCTCACCAGAGCCATTTCAGTGCTATGAACTTTCATTCCTGAAACTGTGAGATAAATAAACCTCTTTATGCATAAGCTAACCTCAGTATTTTGGATTATAAACATCATGTCATAAAGTAAGCATTCATTGTGCCCCTTCACTTTTGTTACATCAAGCATGTGGGGTAGGAGAGGCAAAGAAGTAAAGTGGAAAAAAAGAAAAAAAATGCAAAATAACTGAGCCATTTGAGAATAAAATAGAAGTAAGAATTCCTGCAGATGTTGATTGTCTCTAGACTACTTCGTGACAGGGGAGGCAAGGCAAGGATTTGACTTGCCGGACAGAGGCATAACGACCATGATCTTTCACCATTGTCATGAGAACTGCAGGGATAATACCCGATCTGTCATTAGTGACTTTACCATGGCTGAGGATTAAATACCAAGAGAGATGAGAGCAGCAGTTGCTGTTTTCAAGAGTCACATAAATCAATTGGCATCTTGCAAGTGAGTGTGTTAAACTCAGCAGGGCAATTGCATTGTGGAAAGATTACTAGGCAGTTTTGTGGCTGCTGAAAAAGCCTTTGAAATGTAATTAAAACAAAGGATAATAACCCCACTTTGCCCTGTAGTCTTTCTTTACAGGTTCTGGTGTTCTAATAACCTCATCTGGGCTCACCCCATGATCTTAGTTCTGAATGATCTGCTTGACCCAATTTGGAGAACTGTTCTTGCTTAAAGTCAGTATGTAAGAAATGAAGAAAGAAGTTGGAGTGAAGACTGAGGGTAGGAAAGAAAAGGAAATGGTTTAGTTATGAACTAAAGTGATGTTCTTGTAATGTTTCCACTGAACTTAAGGTGAACAGCCTTTGGGAATGGCTCAGAAATTGATACAATGATAGTATAGGGATTGTGTTGTGTGGCTTCTTAATGTTAGATGAAGGTGTATCAGTTAGGGATCAGCCTATCAGTATTCATTTTGGGTTGCCGGCTTTGGCTTAAGGGTACTCCTCAGTCCTACCCCCAGCCTTTAACTTCTCTGTGAAGCAGATGGATCATGCGGGGACAGAACCCAGCTGTACTTCTAGAAGTCACCTCCAGGCAGAGTGGGAGCAAACATGAGCACTCCTGCCTACTCTCGGAAGCAGTGAGTCTCCAGCACAGGGCCATGTGCTCCTGGAAGGCTTCAAGGCCAGTGGGCCAAAGCTTAATAGGAAAACAGCAGCGATTTGTCTCCACTGCTATTTATGTTGCAAGGTCTTGACAGGCTGTCAGTGCAAGAGAGGGTCGCTAAATTCACTGTCTTTCAGATTACTGTTACAGTCCCCGACTTGACAAGTCACTTAATTTAAAAAGCACTGCATGGTGGTGTTTCCCTTCCTCCTTTTAAAATGAAAACAAAGGAAGAATAAAAGGGCACCACAGAGGTTTCAACAATTGAAATGAAGAAAGCTCCCAAGCTGTCTCAGCCTGGTGTGTGGACATTCACCAGGGATGCATCACCGACTTCTCTGTAAAGTGGCAAGGGAAAGAGAAGGCTGATGCCAAGGGCTCAGTCTGACCGGCCTATGGACTGGATGATGTTTTTAGGAGGAGAGAGAAGGCAGGCATAACATGAGTTTTTGTTTCTGCTCTATTTGAATATGTAAAGAACATTCAAATGGAGATCCCATCTTAGTAATGAGATACAAATGAGGAATAAAAATTGATTTCACACTTTATTTCTTTACCTGATAATTTACTTTCTGAGGTCTTTAAAATCTGAGGAAGATAACCACAGGCAAAAGATAAAAATTAGACATGGGAAGGGAATGGAGGGGATGGAGAGGGATACTCTAAATGGTAAGATTAATAATTCAAAATATAAATTTTTAATATGAAAGACCTAAATATTTAAAAATGCATGTGCAAGTTGGTTGCATTCTGAATTGTAGAGCATAGCTTTCTGGTAGAATTATAGTCATTTGACAAATACCTGTTGCTACCATGTAGCAGCCAATAATTTAAACAAGAAGTATAAAAATAGAGGAAATAGAAAAAAATATTGTTCTTTTATGGAGTTTATATTCTCATCAGGGGTCAATATAGTCAAATAGCTCTGCCAGATTTGGACTTTATCTCACATGGAAACAAAAGAAATGTTTTGAAGGCTTTTGGAATAATGTTTTAATTTTTATCTAATAATTTTAATAATTGTATTTTCCTTGGCGATTTTAAATGCTTCTACTACTTAAAACTTGATCTGTTTCTTGATTCTGTTCTTTTTTAATTCTTTTTTTGTCTATTCCTGTGTCAGTATTTTCAAATTACACTCACTATAGCTTCATAATACATTTTCATTACTGATATTAATTTTTTCTTTTTTTTTGGTATCGGAGATGGAACTCAGGACCTTGTGCTTTCGAGGCAGGTGGCAGAACCACTGAGCTAAATCCTGGGCTCAATATTAATAATTATTTCTCAAAAATTTCCCAAAGGATTCCAACATAAATGTATTTCAAATGAGTTCTAGAATTATATATGAAAAAACAAAATAATGCAAAATGTACCAATTCCCCCACAATGAATACATTAATTATTAAATAAATATATGAATTATAAAAGCTTTTAAATAAAAATATATATTTTCATTAAGTTTATTGGTATATCTTAGGTATACAATACAGTTACATTCATCATTGGGAACTTGTACCTTTGCATAATGTGTATTTGTTCTTATATTTTCCCCATACTTCTGCCCTCCCATCAACCCATTCTCCCCTTTATCAACTGGAGACTGGATAAAGAAGATGTAGTCTTTTTATGAAATGTGGTACTACGCAGCCATAAAAAACAAGAAACCAGAGATATTTATAGCTAAATGGATGCACACTGGGGACATACTCTTAAGTGAAACAAATAGGACACATATGTGTAAATACTGAGTAGTTTCTCTGGATTGAGAAAATAAAAGTGTAAATACATTTCAAAATGTGTAATTGATAATGTGAAATAGGAAGAAAAGGTCTAAAGGAGTAGGGGAAGTGGGAAGGGTAGGGGAGAGGAAAAATATGAAAAAGGAAAAAACGGAAATAAAGTCTTTGTAAATATTTGTTATTTTGACTGTGCTTTATTGGATTTATGGATTAAGGCAGAGAGATATATATATTTACAGTCACAATTCTTTCTATCCTAGAAGTGACCCTATTTATGTCATATATTAGTCAGTCAATTTTTTCTTTTATAACTTTGTGCTACTTATTCTAACATATTTTATTTGTTCTTGTTTCAAGACCTATAGAGTCTCTTTTTCCATAATTTAACTGATATTAGCCATATTCAGATTGTGTGCCAAAGTTATAATTAGTTACTGATTGAACTGTTTTTTCCTCTTATTGTTGTTGAAATCATATTGGAACAACTGGATATCCTAATTTGAAAAAAAATACCCTCACAATATCCACCAAAACAGATGCATATAGAACAAAGTTGCAAAATTAACTATAAAAGCACTACATGAAAAGTCAAAGCAATAGTTTAATAATATTAAAGAGAAGAATACCTTTTAAAACAAGCAATGAAGTAAGAATCTACAAAGAAAGAAAGACATTATTTTGACTACATAAAAAAGTTTCCTCCAGGGCAAAAAACCTTGGTTAACACAGTTAATATACAAAGAGAAGATGGAAATGTGTTTATGGTATATATGATGTGTCAAATTGCTCAAAAGATGAATTTACAAAGCCAGTAAGATGATTGGCTACTTTGGGGAAAGCATGGCAATTACTACTAAAACTGAAGGTATGCATAGAATCCAGACATTTCACTCCAGGGTGCAGTAATGTACACAGCTACACTGGAAACACCCACATTGTGAATCGATTAAATAAATTGTGGTATAGTCATGCAGTGGAATATCATACAGCCAAGAAAATAATAAATGACAGCTATAAAGTGGTATCATGAGCAGTCTTCCACATATAATGTTATGTACAAGAACAAAGCAGCATAAATATGGTATGAATGCTGGCATAAAAATTATAAATAAACAAAACTAATCTAAAATTTCCGGGGATGCTATATAGTTGGAAAAATTCATAAAGCAAAACAAGGAAAGGATTGTCACAAAATATTCAGCATTGTTATACTATTTATCAAATTAACATTTGTGTCAATTAAATTAGTTCAATTAAATTAGTTCATTTAAGAAATATAACATAAAATACAACATTATGCTCTCTAGTCATAAAAGAGATACTGATTACGGAATACTGTGAATGGCGTATTCTTTATGTTAAAATGTTATATACACACAAAATGCACATATTTATTATCCATAATTGCAACACATATGCTTGCATATGCATAATGTCTATGCACTGTTACTGTCCTTTGTCTGAGTTCTGGGATCAGTAATGCCAGAAGAGTGGGTGGGGTCAGAGAATTTTCTCTCCATTTATGCTAGTTGAATTTTTGACATTTATTATATATTTGTTTTACAATAAAATATTTTTAAAAAACATGTCATTGGATTAAATAATTGTAGTACAGGAAAAAGATACACCCAGCCCAATGGCTGTATTCTAAGGGCAAGTTCCTCATAATCTCTGAGATTTTTCTATTTCTGGCGTAAGGAAAGACAAATTACTAGGGAAATGAGACAGCGACTCCTAATGGCACGGGAATAGTAGCGAGCAAGTTGATATTGTATTAAATTAGAACAATTTTCTAATTAAGTGAACAATAAAGGGCTTAATGACTATATATGGTCATTGTCCTTTCCAACCTGCTTCCTGAACTGAGCAGTGGTCGCTCTTACAGAATTGTGACCACCAGCCCTGTTCATTAAGCCTCAGACTGGAGCCCGGAGGATTTTCAGAATGTCTTTCTCCACTGTGAACCCTGAGGGTGGCAGTATTTGTCTGCACACTCGCCTTCATTCTCCTCACCTACTCTTCACCCTATGGTACACTTTCGCTGATAGTTCTTTGGTCCTCATCCCTGGCAATCAGATTTTACTCCAGTTTCCAGCATAGGCTGACACTGGGCCAGATTATGAGCTTGCCCCATTATTTAGTTGTCAGTATCACCTTTCCTACAGGCCTGGACCTATGTGCTGTATTTCTGTCAGTGATTTAACCACCTCTTACTCTATGCCCTCTTGGCATGTCCTTTTCACTCCGAGAATGTTGAGAATGAGCCCAACTTGAATATCCTTAATGATATAAAATTTGAGTTTTCCAGGAAAGGGGAGGAGATTTGAGGTGAGAGTAGAAGCAAATCACTCTGTGTCCTAGCTCCTTCTTTCTTTCAAAAATGGTGACCTTTTATAGATGAGAGAGTAGGTGACAGCTAAAACATGCCAGGCAAAAATATCAGGCTCAGAATATTTTCCCCTGTTATAGAGCACAGAACTTTGGATCTTAACCAACCACTTAAATGCACTCCATTATTTATTTATATCAGAGAAAAAAATGTTGTTGTGTAATATCTCGGCCCTATGTTGAAGACATTTCATTTTGCACTGGGTAGCTGGCCAGTCTGCTTGGAAAGTTGGCCCCTATCTTTCCATTTCTATCATGTAGGACCTCACAGCAACCACACAGAATAACTGTCTAGGGATTCAATCGCTAATGGACGTCAACCTCAGACCTGTCAAATACTTGTTTAAAATGCTAGATAATTATGAGGTATATCTACTCATATGGTACCATCCATTTATTTAAGAGTCTTTGGATTCTAGCCAAGGATCATGTATTTAAAAATGCGAGCTATTTGGACCATAATTATTTCAGCACTTCCTAGAAATGGCTTCACTGAAGCGAGATTAGAACTTTTCTATCAAGACTATTAAAACTTTACCCCTTTCAATACATTTTCTATGCATTTCATAAACTTCGGCCAAATACACTAGCACATTACTCCTATCTTTTATTAGAGGACTCTATGCATTAGATACTTTTAGAAAACATGTCCCTTCAGATGGATTTTTAAACTGTTACTACTTTTTTTGTATCTATGTGAATCAATATATTTCCCTTTTGCATTTACTTTAGAAAATTATGTAAATACACTCTCTAGATGTTGTGATTAGCTTCTTTCAGGTTCCTGTTAGCATCTTTTCTGAAAGTATGATCCATAAACCATCTGTAGAGGAGTCACACTGCGGCATGCTTATACATGTAAATCCCTGGACCCTTCACAGACATGCTGAGTCGGAAACTCCAAGGATAAGGCCCAAGAATCCATGAATTTATAAAGTCCCCGGATGATGTTCAGGCACTCCTATATTTGGTAACTATCCATCTGACCTTAATGTTCTGATATCCAGGCAACCAACTTTTTTCTTTTCTCAAAGGAGTTCAATAAATTCTAGGTCACAGGAGTTAGCTTGGTCTGGGATCAGTGGTTAATCCATTTTTGGTTAGGAGAGACAGAAAGAGAGAAGTTATATTATAATAAGGGAATTAATATTCTGTATTAAATTAAATTCCCTTTGCTGAGCTAACAATTCAGCCTCCATTTGTTGGGTACTACTTTGTATCTGTCACTTGGACTGCTTACATATGCTAATTCATCTATTTGTATAAGTTTATTTTTTTCTCTTCCTTTACAAATGAAGATTTTTTTCCATCTCACAGCTACTAAGTATTCTAAATTTAAAACTTTATACCATATTTTCAAAGTCTTGCTTCCAGTCCTGTGATTGTTCTCCATCTTGTCTCCGTTGAGTCAACCAGGTCCTCTGCCTGGAACTCCAAACCAAGGCTGGGTCCCAGCTGTCAGCCACTCTTTGCAGTCCTTCCCATCCTATAGTTTATTTTGTGTTGCTTAGTATGATCACTAGATTTTCATATTATAAAAGTCACTAAGAATAAATAGGTCATGTACTGGCAAAGTTGAACAAAAAAACACACATCACCTTTCCTTGCTCCATTATGCATGAGTTTTGTTACAAAGCACCTTTGATGGGTGGATAAACTGTAAACTTGAAGAATGACAGATAGATGACCACTGACCTTTGCAAATGCTGAAAGATCCCCAAGAATACATTAATTTGCAAACAGCTGAGAAATGTAAAATTTCTTTGGATTGTGTCATGTAGGATTCAGAGCTCTCACACCCCACACTTTTGTAGCTGGCTGCAGAGTTACATTGGGATCACAAGAGGCCAGCCTCAAGTGTAGGCAAGGAAGATAATACAAAGCAGAGTGTGTCTGTGTGGGAAGATTTGACAGGTTTCCAGGCTTGATAAATTGCCTGAAAGATACCAATTTTTAAAGTTTAATTATTTTCCCATTAAGACTCCCTTTGCAATGCAAATATTAATGCAAGTGGTTATACCTTTTATCAGCTAATGTCTTAATTCTCAATTAACACCTAAGGGATTTCCTAGTCTGAAGGCAGTTAAGATGGTACTTATGGGAATAGGTCTAAGGAATTAGGTAAACTTTAGGAAGAGGACACTGAGGGGAAGGAGGAGGTCATAAATTCAGACGTCACATTTTATATAACTGTGGCTTAATTTATCTGAATGTTTGGAGTAACTAGGAAGTGATACTGAAACATAATCATTCTCACTAGTGCATGGGTCTTGATGTGAAATTAGAAACAGATATGGATAAATGGGTCACTGTATGTGATATACATATAAAACATAAATATATATATAGATGGTGTAAAGCATATTACAAGTTTTGGGTTGGTTTGAGGTAATGTTAAGTGGACTTTTAAACTTGCTGATCCATACCTCGATGAAGCCAAAAATGACCCAGTTTTTCAAATAATAATTGGGAAAATTCTAAGCAGGAGGTCTTGGAATATGTTCAGTAAATTGTTAGATTTTGAAATCTCCTTATTCTTTCCCTCCTTGTGTACTATTTAAAATAATGTCAGTTTCTGCAAGGCTAAACCTAATTATATCAGTATCTCTACATAACATATGATGATGGAATTTTAACTTCCTGGTCAAAACTTCCGTAATTTCAAGGTGAATAAAGTCAAGCACTGAAATCCTTCTTTTTGGCAGACGGTTTCACCTACAGGCAAACTTGTAGTGTGTAACCTGTTGTGTTGGGTGGCAAAGGAGACCACAGAAAAGATGCCAAGGCAAGACAGCATGAGGGAGAAGTCCTGAAGCAAACGAGAAGGTAGAGTCCTGCACAGGGAGGTCATAGGAGAAATCAAGCAAATCTTAACCATGGGGAAGAAAATGCTACCAGGAGTGCAATGGCCTATAGTAGGGTGCCAGATACCCACAGAATCAAATCACCTTCGCTAGAAGTCAGGACAGACATAAAAGTTTGAGTAGGTTGGTTAGTCCTGAAATGTACTCACTGAAATACTTCATTTTGATATGGCATGCAATTATCATACTAAGAGGGGTCACCTGGATCTCTACCTGACAATAAATGAATAGGTGAGTACAGGAGTGTGCAGAGGTAGCACAGTATAGAAAAGCTTAAGGTTTCAGAAAAGAATGGAGCGAGCATTCCTGACAATACAGCAATAAGCTTTCATCCTTTTTAAAGATTCAGGACGTATTTTGGTTTTTACTAAACCAACCATCTTGGTGATTTTAGACCACAAAGTGTAATCTTTAGATTCTAGCTTGGGTAAGTACATTTGCATATCAGATACAATAAAAAGGTTTGGTCCAACTCTTATCAATATCTAATAACTAATCTAATAGAGTATCAATGTAGACAACTTTTGTGTGCTATTCTGTATGAGTTATTGGCCATCACTATGGAAATGGGAGCACTGGCTATGTATTATATGTATGTGCTGTTGAGGGTCTGGATAAACACTGGTTAGGGCATGGATTAGGTTGGACCACACTAATCAAAAGAAAATGAAATCCTAAGACAGCCAGGAACTGCTCCAACCACTCACCCAATCCAAGCACTGGCCATCAAGAAATATATCTGTTTCTATATCAAGCAGTCAAAACAGAAATACAATAAAGCAGTGCAAGGATGAGAAGGATTTGGAAAGAAATAAGAGTGTATGTATGCAAATATTTTCAGGAACAGTTGGAGAATAAAAGCATGTGCCTGGGATTTAGTTAGCAGGAACATAGAATTATTCCTTAAATTAGCAAAAATTTATTTTTCTCTAGAGTTCAAGGTAAGAAACTTGAGACTCACATACAAAATGAAATTTGGCTAAAGGAAAATTGTAAAGTAATTTAATTGGATTTAACCAAAACCATACAGACTTAGTTTCCCTTTTCTGGAAAAGACACCACTGAATTTCCCAAATTACAATCCAAGACACAGATTTCTAAAATTATTTGAGTGGCAGATTTAAATATAGAAAGCAAAATTTTTTATTATGTAATATTTGTGCATATTCTATATTAGTTAGATTTCAATTCAGAAAAATGATGCATGCACCCCAAAACTTCAGAATATATGAGACAATGTTCAATCAACAAAAAGTTATTCAGTAATATTATGCCCTCATTCATCAGGAAAAGAATATGAATGTTCCATTGTAGCAGGTAACAAGCTATGTTCAGGAACATCAGTGTCCCTTAGAAAATACCTTGAAAACCATCCAAATAGTTTCCAGAAGGACAGATCAATGCAACTGAGCTCAAGGGACAAAATTAAATCAAATCATTTAAAGGGATAAAAAGATTATGACTGTTGCATAGACCAACTGCCAACTATCCAAACATTGATAGCCACAAATGAACAGCTAAGTAATGACAAGAGACCATTTGATATCCTCTGGATTTTTCATAAAGAGCTGAATCTGGGGTGTGTGTGTGTGTGTGTGTGTGTGTGTGAGAGAGAGAGAGAGAGAGAGAGAGAGGAAGACAGATAGCCTTAAACATAGGAAGAATGGCTCTCCTTTGTCAGGCCCTACTTAAAGTGTATCAGCTTCTTTGAGTATAAAGCATAATGCAGAATTTAACTTGATGACAATTATAAGTCTAGCACTGTGTTCAGAAGATATGACAAAACAGAATAATGTAATACTAAAAAAAGAAAAGGGATGCAACTATTTGGGAAACTACTACTATATTGATGAAAATTAATTAATAATGACAAAGTTGCTCTTCCGGTTAATGCCCACTATATTTAGATACACTAGTTCCCCACTTTTGAGTAAAATGAACAGTTCCCAGACACAGTATGCACTCATTATATGGTAATGTTTTGTAATCTTTTGGCTATGTCCATCTCTAAACGTTTCTAACCTCTTGGGACTCTGAATAGCCTTCTCTATCTCTGATGAATCATTTGAAAAACACAGGATTAGACATTTAACACAGATTTCTTTTTGAATAAGGATATATACTTATTGCATGTTATTATAAAATTTTCCATGTATAATTATTAACTAAGGTTGTTGTTTATTTTTTTTCCAAATGTAACTTAAAACCAAAAGGAGTACAGAGCAGAGGTTGCCAATCTGTCTCAGAGGCCAAATTTGAGCTGCTGCCTGATTTTGTGCATCTCATAGCTAGGAATGGGTTTTGCATTTTTAAATGTTTAAAACAATTACAAGAGCAACATGACACAAGAAAATGATATGAAATTCAAATTTCAGTATTCATAAATCATATTTTAGCGGGACATATGCCCAGGCATTTAGTCACTGTCTATGCTACTTTCTCATACAATGCCAAAGCTTAACTGCAACAGAGAGTATATGCCCTACAATCTTTAAAAGATTTGTTATCTTGTGCTGTGGAGAAAAAGCTTGTTTATCCCTGGTATATAAGGATAATCTCTAATATAAAAGTCTGCTAAACTGCATCTTTCAATGGGAGAGTTGTTATTTTCTAATTGAGATTATAGCAGATGATAATGAATGTATATTACAGAAGTAACATTCTATGATCTAGGCTCTATTCAGTTATTTTTGAATAACTACCATCTGAATTTATCTGTCCATTTTACATGTTTAAGTCATCCTAAATCCTTTTCTAAAGCTGTGACTCCAAAAGCTAGAAAATAATCACCAAGGAAACTCCTTACAAAGGAAGCTTTCAGACCCATCTCTAGAACTTCTAGGGCAGCAGGTCTGGGGCAAGCTCCAGGAGTCCTCACTAACACCACAGTGGTGACTCTGGTATCTGTGTTTACTGCTAGAGCTTTTCAAATGCAGTCCAGTTCACTGCTTTCTTTTCTCTGACCTCAACTAATCAGCCATGCTGTACAGAAAGCTTTAAAAGTCCTGGCTGCTGGTATGAACTAAAGTATTCTATCTTGCATCCTGAGACTCTCTAGGGAAGAGATTGTTGTGCTTCCTGTGGAGGTATTCTCAGGAGAAATGCAGTAAAAGTTAGGATCAGACTAACAGTCGTACACTTGCTTCTTTCTGAAAAGGCCCCAGGCATTTCTTTTGCTTTTTGGCGGGACAGTGATCACAAGCCTGTAAGGTGCACAGTGTTTTTGGAACCCTCAGCAGAGAAAAGCCATTATGTGAAATCACACATAAACGTCCAACAAGATGGGAGAGAAATACATAAGAATCAGTCATAGAGCTTTCAAATGAAGAAAACAGAAATTGTATTTCCAATAGTTGAAGTGTCTCCCTTCTGAGAGCAGATCCCAAATTCTCAACAAACCTGTTTCTAATTTTATGCTGGCTTGGAGTTCTTAAAATTGAAAGAACACAGAAGAAATGGCGTGACATTCTCATGGGCCTAAACAGCCACATGGTCTGGGCTTGAAACAGAGATATTCACTTTCTCCATCTTTTAAATTTTTCTCTTTTCCCTGACTCAAGGCTCAAGACTAAGATTAATTCTATTCAGCAGGGAGAAAAAAAATATGGCTACAGAGAATCAGAAATTATGCTTAGAAAGATATAGCTCTGGGAAATCAGCCTTACCACAAAAGTTTCCAACAAGCCTGAGAAGGACTCAGGAAAGGCAGACTCAAAGGAAAAACGTTAGCAGTGTAATATTGAAATACAGAAGGGAAAGAAGATAAGATATCCTTATTTAAATTGTTCCAGCATATGAAGAAAGACTCCACCCGAAGAAAACCAACTTGTATATCATGTGTGTGCGCGTGTGTGTGTGGGGATCTCCAACTATCTGTTCCTTTTTGTTCTACTCTAAGCCGAGGGTGCCCTATCGCCTAAGTGTCCAGGGTACTGTTGAAGCTTTGTAAGATTCTAGGAAGAATTATATGTTTATGTGAGAGAGCAGAGCAGGAATAGCATCTGCAGTACATAAGCTAGAAACAACACGGCACATACCACCAATCCGTTCACCTCAGGATAAGAAGTGATCACCAGCTGAACTCAGAAACAGCTCTGCTCCATGCAGCACAGGGTCTTGTAGAAAAGAAGTTATAAACTGTTTAGAACAAATGTATAGCTTGGTTAGCCTAGTTACGAGAACTAAAATGTTTGTGTCTAGTTGTCATTTATATCTTGGCATCTCACTTTTGTGCCCTTTTTCTCCCTTAGATTTCAGTTAAGTTATATACTTAATTATTTTTGATGCTGTGAAAATGACTAAAGAAGAGTTAAATATAAATATAAAGATAAAATAACCCTCAGGAATGATCAACTGCATAATTTTGGGTACACATGCACGCACATGTGCTTGTGTATGTTTGTGTATGTGTCTGTGTGTGAGCACAAGCTGCGTCCCCTCTCAAGTAGGGAAAATGAGAAATCAGAAAGATTTCTGCGAAATAAATTTTATTGTCTCTATACTCCCAAATCAAAGAGAGCAAGATCATTTTTCCTTCATTGCTGGAATAGCTGCAAGTATTCTCTGGGCAGATGGGTTTTCTTTATGTGTCAACGCAGTGCGACATCTAGTCCTTAATTTAGCTCTCTGACGTTAAAAATGCAAGAGGGAATGCAGCATGGCATCAAGTCTCTCCCTGAGCCCACAGGGGTTGCAGCAAAACCAAAAGCACTGGCTTTCTTCAGTCCTTTCCGACTCTTGTCTCTGTGCATTTATTCATGCTTGTGGCATTTAAGCTTGATTCTGACTGGCTTAGGAGATCCCCACAGGGGATTAGTGGATCATATTTCTGGATGTTTCTGGATTGTTCTGGGCCATGACCTTGGTCACTATATCTGGCACCTTGCCCCTTCATCTCTGGTGCTACTCCCCTGCTCTGTTTCTTGGTTGCCATGAACTAAGTAGCTTTGCCGCACTATGCCCTTCTGCTATGATGTTTCTGCCTTGGAGAAAGCCAACCATAGGTTGAATCCCTAAAACAGCCAAAACGAACCTCTCTTCTTTAAGTTGTGTGTGTTTGGTATTGCTTTATAAAGGCAGGAAAACTGACTAAGACAGGGGATGTAGCTAAATGTGAAGGCCCTGGGCTCAATCTGCAGTAGTGGACCATCTGAAGATATTCAAGTTTTACTAGTTCTTAGTCTTTTCCAACATGGCAGCCATTTTAAGAATCATAGCTATCTCTTGACTTCATTTGGTAGAGAAATATCATTTAATTAAAATGTTTTCTAACCATTAATGGCCAAGTTAACAGATAAATGAGAGTAAGAGCCAAAAGATGTACAACTCAAATGAAAAGTCTAAAGTACTGGTACAAATACCTCTCTGTGCTGAAGAGGGGACACACAATGGCCTGAAGAAGAATCCCCAGGCTCTTGGGGTCTCACTGGGTCCCTTGTCTCTCTGGGATACTTCAAAGCTCCCCTAGAAGCAGCCCGGCTCCTAAGCTGTCAGGTAATAACCACTGCTAATCTTCCCTGGAAAGTTCCTGCTGGCATAGGTCCAATGAGACAGGCACTCAGCACCCTAGGCCAGCCTGAAGACACCTGTGGGACCTGTGTGCCGTACAGATGGGGAAGTGGAGAGACACACCTGGCCTCAAGTACCTGCCCGACGTCTTTCCATCTTTAGCAAAAGGAATTTAATTTGTCTGCTTCCCTTCCCTATCACAGCCTCCACTGTACATATTTCCAGCTATCCAAGCCAAGATGCTTGATCACTGAGACCTGGCAACCCCAGCAGGAGCTTATGACATCACATTTCCATTTCCACAAACGTGTTGTGTTTTAATGAAAATAAGTCTTAGATCAAAAATAAGTCTTAGAGACAAACATGAATGAGAAACAGGCCCCAGGTGAGGTATAAAATCTGCGGTCAATCCAACAGGTGCCTCGAGTGAAGCATCCATCTCAGTACCGCCAATCTTCGGAGGGCTTTTCCTATGGTATGAGTTGCTTGATCATATTTCACTGATGAACAATTTTCTTACAACCAGGAATCCCTGATATCCTTGACTTGTGAACAACCTCTTTTAGGTGATGTCCAGAGCATAAGGCATTGAAGGACCAAGACAGCAAAGTGCAAGGGGTATGCGGGAGGAAGTAGAATGTAGACATCAAGAGAAGACAGGAACAAGTGTCAAAAGGAGGACAGCGATAGGAGCAGGAAAGAAGACAACAAAGTTTCCAAGAAAGCAAGAGTGCACACAACAGTTTGGACAGTATGCGGTAAGAAAAGAGGAGCAGGGAGAAGAAAACACCTGCTTTTTAGTGAGAACTGTGAGCTGAGAACTTTCCATGAGTTGTATGATTTAATCATCCTTAAATTCTGTAATACAAATATTTGTATCTCAACAGATGAGGTAGCTGAAGCTCCGAAGAAATAAGTACCTGGTCACAGACCATACACATAGTGGGACAAAGGAAGAGAATTAATAGTCATTTACTGAATAAATATTCATTGAGATCTTACTGTGAACCAGTATACAGTAAAGAATTCCACACATATTATTTTGTTTAATTCTGGAAGCATAACCTTATGATATATGATAACCGTTTCTTTATATAACCATCCCTATTATATGTATGTGGAAAAGAGCTTTGAATTAGGTTAAGCTTATAAAGCCAGTAAGTGGAGGACTCAGGATTTGAATTCAGCTCTGTATATGCATAGCTCCCAAGACATGCTTGCTTATTTATTTATTTAGTTAGTTAGTTATGCTGAGGATCAAACCTAGGACCTACTTTACCCCTAAACTATACCCCTAGCACTAGTTCATTCACTTTTTATAACAAGGGCAGAAGTTATATTTCAAAAATAGCAAAAGAAGTGAATGAAATATGTATAATTCAAGATTGAATAAGTATAGAATATATAGGATGAAATACTGGAATTATGCTAAAATATAAAGTATTCAGTGATTAGATTAAAACCTTTTGCTGTATCAGGACAGAAAATTAATTATAACCTTGATACCATTAATATCTTATTTTTCTGATCATTTTACTTTACTTTCTTGATTTTAGAAAATAATTAACCCTATATAGTGTATCAGAATATTCTCACTGGTTAGGGTATGGGAATTCATAGTTTCCCATTACCTTTGGGAAAGTCATTAAAATTTTTCAAGATTTATTTCCCCATCTGTACAATAAGGATATAACACCTGTCTTCACAAGATTGACTTCATAAAATTGCTAAAAAGTTCAAAAGAGGAAATAAATGGAAATTACAAAGTTCTCTACCCATGTAGGTAAACGCATAGAATTAAATTTAATAGCTCTCTTGTCACTGGTTGCTGGAAAGCCTCCAGCTCGCTTCTCCTTCTCCCCTCCGCAGAGCTTGCCAGGATATGACCTTCCTTCCACTTAGGAATCAGACCACAATGGAGCAAGTCCGATGAAGTCCCATTCACCCATTTGCAGAACTCCAGAGCTTGAGCATAGTGAGAAATATTTACACTCAGAGCTTCTACAACAATGTAGTTTATTCCTCTTGGACCCTTTCTCTATGTTTTACCATATATTTAAGTCTAATAGAGTTTGAATGTTGCAAAACACTGATTTATTAGTTTGCTATGCTAGTGTTGGACATTTTAGATTTCAGCATATAGATTGATGCAAATAGAACATGCTGGGCTCCATCCCCCCAAAGCATTCCTTTGTCTGGACTCCTTCTCAAATTTCATTATCCAGCCCAAATCCCATTTGCCTTATGATAACTTTCTCAGCTTCTTCCCTTCTCCTGCCTTCTTTTCCTAACTTCTTGAAACTACCCTTATTCCTAATGTTCCTGTTCTTGTATGTCTTTATATTCCTCATTTACTCGTTGACCTGTACATTATTTATATTTTCAGCTAAATATATTCTTTTAAAGCATTTTAAGACATTTCTTAATACATGTGCGCAGTGCATAACACTTAGGCTTCTTGTGGGGAGTTGGAGCACATACATAACACATTTTAACGCCTTTTTTGGCCCCTTTCCCTTCTCTTCCTCTCCTTCCACCCATTTCTTGATCTCCTTCCTTTTCTTGTACATGTTTGTAATAAATAATGTTTACATAATATATTATTTCTATTTTACACCCCTTTTCCCTCCCCTTTCACCTTTTCTATTCATCACCTCTTTCCTGTGAAAAGGAAATTTCTTTCCTCCCTACTTCCTATTATCGATCTTTTATTTTGCTCTTTATTTATATTTTGGGTTTCTCATATAAGATAGATCATGCAATATTTAGGTTTGTGTGTCTGATTTACTTCACTCAACATTATGGTCTTAAGGTGCAGCCATTTTCCTAAAGATGACTCAAGTTTATCTTTCTAAAGAAAGCAGAATAGTACTCCATTGTGTGTAAATATCATATTTTCTTTATCTACTCATCTGTTGAAGGACATAGAGGCCACTTCCAAGATTTACCTATTATGAATTGTGACTATAAACATGAGTATTCATATAACCCTGTAAGATGATGTATTTAACTATTTTGGGAAGATACTTAGAAGGGGAATAGCTGGTCAAGTAGAATTTTTAGTTTCAGTTTTTTGAGGAAACTCCACACTGATTTCCAAGTGGTTGTGCTAGTTTACCTTCTCACCAACAGTGTCAAAAGCCACCACCACCCTCCCGCCAGCTTCTGCAGCATTTGTTATTATTTGACTTCTTGATGATGGTCATTCTTAAAATAGAATCTCAGTGTTGTTTTACTTTGCAGTTTTCAAATGGTCGTGATATTAGGCATTTTTAAATGTTTTTATTAGCCCTTTGCAGTTCTTCTGTGAAGTGTCTGTTTGTTTGCTTGCCCATTTTTTTGATGGGGTCTTTTATTTTAGGGAGGCAAATTGTCTTGAGTTCTTTATATATACTAGATATTATTCCTTGAATACCTATTGAATGCCACACACTGCATGAGGTGTGGAATGGGGACACAATTGTGAATAAAGCAGCCTATTTTCACTTCCCTGAAGCTTCCACCTCAAAAAACATATCTATGATCATTTGATTAAGTATAACTGTTAATTGTGAAGAAAGCAATATATATGGTGTAAAACAGAGATATTTCCATTTTTTCTTTCCTTCAGAGGAAGCAAGCCAGGTCATTTTAATCTAACATTTAATTGTATTTGTTCCTTTTGTATTCTTTATCTTCACTTCCGAATAAGATTGTCTTCATATCTTCACTCATTCCAGCTCTGAAGTCTTTAATTCAGTGAGATACTAGGGCTGGAGTCTGATAAGTGGTGGTAGCTACATTTTGTTTTCCCAATGATGGTGGATTATCAAAATTACTGTGCTATATGCATGTCTCTATAAATAGAAACTTATTACTTTGGGGTACATAATAATTATAATATCCCCAATATCACTATCTCTCTTCCTGTCTCATAGTAGATACTCAATAAATGATGGCTTCTAATGATGAATCTCAAGTGACTTTTCTTTGGCAAGCTACTGCTGTCGTGACTGAAGATTCACTTGAAAAGGACTACCATCTTAAAAACTGTGACCAAAGGATGGAAGCAAAACTTGCGAGATTATGGGATGTCTTTTTTTTTTTTTTTTTTTTTTTTTTTTTTTTTTGTACCAGGGATTGAACTCAGGTTCTTGCGCTTGCAAGGCAGGCCACCGAACCACTGAGCTAACGGAGGATCTGTCTTTATGGTTTTGACTTCAGTAACATCATGTCCACTGTTCTTGAGCCCCGAACCAAAACTACACCTTATGACTCATAAAGGAAATCCTAAAAACATATATGGGAGAGTGTAAATATGTGACTATTTTGAAGTATCTTTACAAAATGTGACCTTGGGTGAGCTTTGCACAACAGGATTTTTCTACTGAGTCTTACAAACAATATCCCTAATTCAGATGGTGTGTTTATACAAAGACACAATCCTTTCCTAACTTCCACACGGGTAATTGATTTTTTTTTCTATCACTTTAATTCTTACAGCATCAAGGAATTCTTTTCTGTTCCCAAATATAATGAGAGCTCTGTTCAGGAGATTTGCCTTGGTAGCTAATTTTTTATGCTAATCAGTCATATAATTATCTCCATTTCAACACCTCTATTGCTCCAGATCTTTTGCATGAATTTTTTGCATTAGCCCTGAAGAGGATTTCAAAATTAGTAATGCCTCAAATTCCTCATTCACTCTTGCTGAAAGAAGCAGCTCTGATAAAGAAAGCTAATTTACTTTTTAGTCAACAAATGGCACCCATAATTTTCATGGGGTTCTCTCACTTTACCTTGATGGAGGTTTAATTTCCTTCAGCTGTTTTACACATACTGACCAGTAATACACCACCAGTCTGCAAAGAATTGAGTGAGAGTTGGTAGTACTTAGCTGTAAGGTGGATCAAGAACCAAGTATTTCTGCCAGAGAGTAGGAAGTTACTATTGATTTTTCTCCTATCCCTCTGCTCTGCTGATTTGATTTTGCTGAAGTCTTGCCTCCTGCTCATTCTCTGATCTTGCACAACCGCATGCAGTGCCCTCACCAGGGTTCTATCATCACATCTCACTCTTGAGATCTACTCGTCCTGCTCTTCACAATTATCCTCTTCTTTTCCTTACAATCACCTCTCAGCAGATTTATTTTCCTCTTTCCCATCCTTCTTTTCTTCCTTTTTCCCTCTTAACTTCATTTTGACCATAAATGTGTAAGGAAAAACATGTGGGGATCCCATAACACCAGCTAAGTCGCTGAGTTAAGATTCTGGGAAGAAATGGATAATTCTTCATCACCAGGACAGCAGTTTTAATACATTTCTTCTTCATATAGCTCTTTCTCCCAAGAGTTGTCTACACATTTCTCCCCTCTCTAACTCACCCTTCCTTTTTGGAAGCTTTCCAGAGATAAAGCAGAAGGAAGCAGTCTGAGAAAGGTTAGGCAAACACAACAATATTACTGGAATAAGTAACATATTGCTCATTAAACATTTAAAATCAACAGTTGCTCGCTCGATCTGCCAATATTTTGAGAAACGCCAGTTTTACTGCTAGGTGCCACTTGGCTTGAGCTGCTTAATTCATGATTTGTGAACTGACATCCAGAATAACAAAACTGTATTCCAGCTAAAATTTTGCCATCAAGAGCAAAGCTGAAATATCACAACACAAAGCTCCCTGACTGTTTTCTTCTTTTCTTGCCTCTCTTCTTCCCTCCCACCCTCATGCCTCAGCCTTCATTCCAGAAACAAATGGATGTGTTAAAACAGTGAAATGTGTTTGTGAAAGATAAATAGTTTATCTTAAATACCCTGTTGTAGTGTCAAATTGAGTCTCAAATACATGTACATATTTTATTCACAGACATAACATTTCAAAGTAAGTTTTTTTTTCTTTTCAAACATTTATACATAAATGCAATGCTTACAAAAAAAATAAAAACAACAACAATGTAGCTCAGATCTTATTAGCGTTATGTGCCAATCTCATCAGGAATATGAGCCCAGAGTGTAGTATTTTGTTCCACTGAAGGTATTACTTCCCGACTGGCAGCAGAGGGAAAGGCTCTGGCTATTTAACACCTCTCTCCCCTTTCTCCTATTTTGAAATTTTGCTCTATTTTTACTTTGCTGCCACAAATGTGTGACATTCCAAGTAAAGCCTCTAATCGTGGAGGCAAGCTCTCTCTCTGTGTACTTCAGCAAAGGAATTATTTGATCAGTGGGAAAGTGTTGGGATCCCATAATACCAGCTAAGTCCTTGAGTTAGGATTAATGGGAAAAATGGATAGTTCTCCATCATAAGGGGCAATTTCAATGAATATTTCTCTCATGTCAATGAATATTTCTCTTATGTTTTTTCCTCCAGTAACTATGCACCAGGTGCTATTTTATTTTGGGGAGATCATTTCAAAAATATTGAAAATATGGCTCCCACCTTTCCTTCTTTAGGCATACTGAGTGCCACGTGAGAGTTAGCTAAGAAAACAGATGATGACATGCAATAGTATACACAGTCACAGGTTTTCAACTGCCGCTCATTTTGATTTTCAACTACCACTCAAGTTTTGAAACTCAGTGGGAAAGGATGCATATCATGGTGACAATGAGCCATATCGCCCATGGTCACACCAGAGGCATGATTGTTTTCAACATACATGTGGTATGTGACTGTCAACACTGACATGCTAATGATTCTTGACATCTGTGGGCTTGTAGAAAGATAATCAGGATGTAGAAGGAGGAATTTCACAGGAACGTAAGACTTAATGAGGGTCCTCTCAGAATAGTAATTCATCTCAGCATGAGCCATTCTAGATAGACAGGGACCAAAAGGAAGGTGGTGGAAGACATGTGGCAGTAAGCTGATCACCACTGGTTATAAAATATAGCACTGTATCAAAAAGTATACATTGAAGAAGCATTGTTTCTTCTGGCTATAATACAACAAACAAGGGGCAGGCAAAAGAATGCAGCTTCCTCGGACATTATCAACAAGTGGAAGATTTACTTGGTATTTTGAGAACATGCTAGTCTAATAGACTCGCAGTAACAATGGCAGTACATGTTGCCAATGCCAGAAGTAAGAACTACTTGAGAATGGATTTAGATGTGTGGTAGCTAAGAAAAGAATTGTTAGATACAATTAGTCTCAGTGAATTACAAGGTTAACGAGTAGTAGAGACTGGTAGTTCTGAAGCCTTGGCACCTGTGCCATCTGTAAGTTGAATATATCACTCCTAGTCTGCAGTACCCACATCTCAAAGTTACATGACAGCAAATTTATGAGGGGCTCTACATGCTTTCATGCTTTGGGGGCTGCAAGTTCATTCAAATTTGTATTATTATTATTACCTCACCATGGGCTTACAGAGGACACATTTTATGATCCAAGAAGTGCAAGTCCAGCCAAGCAGGTAAATGGCTTCAGATTTATTGTGAAGATACACTTATCGACCCCTTTCTGTTGCCCAAGACACAGACCTACAAATGTGTGCATTCAACAAAATTAATGGAAATTGTCAAATTTCAAATTACTCAAGCCATTGAGTACTTGGAGTATCATAAATACACAAATGAAAATCAAAGACAAAGCTCAAACTTTATATTGCAAAATAATTTCAAAAGTCTCCTGTGTCACTTGAGCATTTATAAGCTATTATGGGCAGGAGACTAACCAGTCTTGGTTTTATATGTTGAGAGCCTGCACACACTAGTTTAGAGTATTAATAACAAACAAAAATCTGATATTAGAAGATAGAGGAGGATGTAGTCATGGATTCAATCATTCAACAACATATCTCCAGTGGCAATGATATGCTCCCCAAAGTGTAGGCTGTGAAGACGGTAGGCAGGGTTCCTGCCCTTCAGGGGCTCATAATTGAGTGACATTTTAATGCTAAACAGCAATCCCTGCACAACTGAAATTTGTCTGACTAAGCCAATGTGCAGGTGAGAAATAATGGCATCTTATTAAGAAAGAAATCAACTTTTCAGAAAGGTTGTGATTGAGTTTAAGACTTGAGAACTTGAGAAAAAGAAAAATGATGGAAAGAAAGACTTTGTAGACAGGGAAGGAGGGAGGAATGGGGAAAAAGTAAGAACCAAGATTGATTATGTAAAGGTACAAATTTCCAACAGTGAATGCCATTATATTGTATACATTAAATGTACCAATAAAACTAATTTAAAAAGACTTAGGATCTATTAAAGAAATATATAAACAAAAAATAACTGAAAGATTTTAATGAATTTGCAAAGTTCTGATACTGCAGAAGCAAATTAATAATCAGGATAACAAAAACTTGGATTGCTACACATCTATCAGTGATTTCTCTGGAAACCATTTTAGTATCACTAGTCACTGGACAGGTTGATTGATCCAGAGGGGAAAAATTACTTAGGCTAGATAAATAAAACTCTCCTGGAAGTGTGAAACTTGAATGGAGAGCCCCAAAGAATAAGATGAATTTTACTAATGATACAACATGCTGTAGAGAAAATCCTCAAACATCCTGATCAAGATTTGTCCCATTTTTACCTCACCAAGGATACAGTGTTCACTTTTTCCTTCAAGTCTTTATTTCCACAAATTTCTAATATATACTGGGTTTTTCCTTATGTTAGCTCACTTAGGTTCTATAGGTTATAACCAAGGGACATGTTGCAGTAAGTTTTGGCAAATAAATTCATTTAATATAGGACACATGATTTCTAAGATTATTTTATGATATTGACACAAAAAGTAAAATACACAGGAATGCACACACTAGAGGCTCAAAGAATCCAGCCAAGGGCCTGAGTTCCCTAGCAACATCCCACACAAGTCCAACTAAAGGCAATTTAGAGTCCAAGGCAATGTTTTCCATGAGTCCAGCCAGTTGCCTAAAGCCCACGCCAATGTTTCATGCTTGTCCATTTTGAAGCTCTGCACCCGGAAGGCCCAAAGGCCAGTGGTGGAAGTCAGAAAATCTACACCAGTGAGATGAAGGATCTGTGCCACCAGGCTGAGGGACCCACATTGGAGCCAAGAAGTGATGCTCATGGTGAAGATCAGAGCGACCCTGATGAAAACAGCAGCCATTTCCAGTGACAGTGAGGCCCCAAGATTCTCCCCCAATGAGAACAGCCAAGTTCACATCAGGAAAAACATTCCCAGCA
Source organism: Fukomys damarensis (assembly GCF_012274545.1). NCBI lineage: Eukaryota > Metazoa > Chordata > Mammalia > Rodentia > Bathyergidae > Fukomys > Fukomys damarensis. Next base: position 60,008,274 of record NW_022900936.1, read on the forward strand.
AGCTTCTCCTAGAAAATCAACAGCCCCCAATCTCCTCCAGTTCTCTTTTTATGGCTATTGGCGACAATCTGCAGGTGGATCTTCCATGCCCACACCATGCTGATTCAGTTCAGGTGGGCGTTACAAGGTGACCATTAGTTAATCCACCACAGGACACCACAGGAATACAAATTTGACAACTAACTTTTCCTCCTGAGGTGCTCTTGAAAACTTTAATATTTCAGAGTTCGATTTGTAGTATCTAATTATAAAAGCTGCAGTGAAAGTTATGTTTACTTACCAAAATTTCTCCATCATTGGGAAAATCTAAGGTTAGAATTATAAGAAAATTTTATGTAACTACTTACTATCAAATGGAGAATAATTTTAATGAGTTAGGAAATCTCATTGAAAGATCCTAATTATATTGAAGTCTAAACATTTGAAATAACTATAATAAAATAATGTTCATGGAGCTTTATGTACCACTTCTAGTGAATTGTTCTCATCCTTACATCCAAGTTATTAATGCTGTACTTGAAATAGCAGCATTTTAATAGTCTTATCACTTGCATTCATGAATGCAGCTTGTGTTCAGGTAGAGTTACATATATGAACATCATTCTCCGTCAACTTTGCATTCTTGAAAATTTCCCCAGCATCAGGAAATAAAAGTCGCTATTCTGTGTCTTCTATTATTTGAGATTTAGAAGTGGATCTATTTAGAAAGAATAATCCGTGTTTGAATGTTATGTTTCTGCCTTGCATTTCCAAGCATTCTTTTTTTATGATGATTAAAGAGCCATTCTACATTGTTTTGGGTCTTATTTTACTATTTTGCTATTATTTCTTCTGCCCACTTTGTTAATAGTCTAACCATGCAGCTGCCCATGAATCTTGTTGCCTTTGCTCTTCCAATAAGAGCTATATTAAAGGCACACATCATTTTCCTGATTTTTGACAGGTTGTGTTTTTAGATTTGGTAGTTGTTTATGTTTGCCTGCAATTTAAATGTGGGTTCTAAAATGGCGCTGATTAAACCTGACAGAACGTGTAGCATGTGAGTAAAATTCATTGCCATAAATAAAAATTGGAAAATATCGCTTTTTCTATAAAATATGATATTGGTTCACAGTCAGATCAGGTAATTCCCCTCCCTTCACTCAATAAATCTGTAAATATTATTGCAGTAAATACCACAGTCAAGATTCCCTTTCCAATGTGTGCACCTGTCTTTCAGAAGTTCTGAGAACTGTCGATAGCAACTTATGCCTGAAGCCTTCATTGGGGAATTGCTGGGGAAGAGGAAGCAAGATGTCCAGAAATTCCTGGTTGGTTACAATTTCACTGTTCCCCTAGGACTTAAAAACTGACTGAACCAAGGTTTTAAAACCCAGCGCTTTTGCCTCGAGGGAGGCAAAACAGCTTTGCAGTGCTGTTACAATCCTGAGCCTTACCATCCTCCAGGACATGGAGAAGGTTTCTTTGAGGAAATACTCTTTGGCCCTTCCAGTCCCCATCCTACTTCTTTGCTGCTGACACAAGTTTTCTGAACAACATTTCTCAATAATCATAGACATTTAAATCCTTGTCTTGAACTCTTTGAACTGAAAGTAGGACTGAGAATCACCTAATTTATGCTGAGTACTAGTCTAGGACTAAACATTTGAATAAGACATTAACCCTTCTCCTAAAGGCTTAAAGTTTCTTTTCTTTCTAGATTTCTCCAAATTGAGTCTGAGCCAATAATTGCTGAATATAAATGGTTTGTTTGAGTCACAATTTCCCATTTCTATAAATTCACACATTCTTAGTGGACTTTACATTTATTCAAGAGCCATTTTCCCAAAAAATTAAGTGATAGAGTTTGTCTAAGTAGAGTCAGAATGAAATGGTATGGGGGAATATTCTATTAAAAATAGCACTTACATAAACAAAATTATGACTAAACTATGTGTTTTGAAAGGAATTTACTATCAGTTTCTTTCTTTTGCCTTCCTCCATTCTTATTTTTGGATTCAAATTCTTTTTATGGCTGTAACATTCTGACCCCAAAGCTACTACCCTGCTGAGTTTAATTCATGCTTACCAAACTCAGCTGCTTTTCCTTGTTTCCTATTCTGGGCATGTGAGTGCATAGGTACAAGGAAGAATTTGTGCAGAGAGAATGTAACAGATAAAGTGAATAAGAAAAAGAACCGGAGGTCATTTCCTATTACAAAAAATTCTATAGCGGTATTATATACTTTTATCTATTCATAATTACTATTGGACACAAGCAGGCAACTAGTCAGGACTTGGCAAAAATCTTGATTAGAGAAAGATTTCTGTTATAAAGGTTTTTGCTATAGTCTATGAAAACACAAAGGGATTAGACATGATTTAAAAAGATGAGAAGTGCGGAGGTAAGAAAATGAAAGGACAAGTAGAAAGATAAACAGAAAACAAAGTGACTGGGAACAGTGTGTGACTCAATAGTAACACATACAGAGGAGCCCTCCCACTGCTCAGCGATGCTTCAGTGTGAATCTGCCCTCAGCTTGGGATTGTCCTTGGGGAGGTTGTAATCATCGTCCCAATGTGAATGTACTTGGATGGAGTTAGGGCTTCAGAATGGCCAATAATCACACTGAAGATGTGGGCAATTCGTGGGCTAGAAGAGCTGGGTACGATGGTGGGCCTACAGTGTACACAGTGTAGGCAATGTTTATAGATAACATATGTATATGTATGGAAGTCAGATTTATAGGGTAGCTAGCTTGGTTCTCAAGCAAGCACTGAAGCTGCCTCTTGAGCTCTGCAGAAAGCTTGGATGTGAATCTAGTACTGGATAGTAATCCTGGTTGTTCTCTATTTGTTCACTATATAGCTGCTTTTGACACAAAGCAATGGTAGAGTACTATAATTTATAAATTTAAAAAAGACACTACAAAAGAAGCATGAATCAGAGTTGGCTCGAATGGCTAAAGGCAGGAAGGATTTTTTTCCAGCTTCATGGGGGAATACAGTGGAAAGGAAAAGAACTAAGTGGTTAGAATTATTTTTTAAATGGGGGCCTTGGGATTAATAGTAAATCCAAATGGCTGAGAGATTCAGCTAATTTCTTAAAATTTCCTTTAATGAATTAAGTTACTGTGTATGATTGTGATATAATTAAAATTATGCAAAAGGAGCTCTAAAAAGCAGAGAATTAAATGTCTAATATCTAGACATTAACAAATCAGTGGCTGTGGATATACGATGCCCACAATTGACTTGATAGTTGGGTGTCACAGTGATTGAATTTGATTTTTGCAAAGATATGAAGAAAATAAAGAACTCTATGCATGTCTAAAAGATATGGAAGCAATGGGTGAATGGAACTAATTTTCATAATAGGCAAAAAATGATTTCAGGGGCTGACTTAAGCAGTTTTTAAAAGGAGCAGATGTTCTTAGAGAGCACTCTTAAACATCAAGGTGACAGATAAGCAATACTATCTCAAGAAGAACGAATGGTGGACATCACTTACAATAGCTTTATAGTGGACAAAATTATAATTAATAAAAGGCAACACAAGGCATTTGATGTAATTGAATCTCAATAAATATATAATATACATTTGACTTCTAATTCAATGCTAATTCACTCTTAGATTAATGTTATTGGATTGGCAATTAGTAAAGACTTATTATTAATAATTGAAGATCTAATATTGGCTAACTGTTATGGGGGCAATTATAAGGTTTATCACCATATAGAAGATGATTATGGAGAGGTTGCAAATAGTATTAGATTTAAAAGATACTGCAAAGTCAGTGACCAAAAAATAATGCAAGCATTGCTGACACCTTTGCAAATGTGAACAGAAAAACATTTAAATAAGATTGAGCTTAGGAAAAAACACAAGCTTCAGCATAGGATAAAATAATCTAACAGGCACTCACATTCACTAAGAAGATGAATATAGAAATAAACAACACTGAAAAAAGAATAAGCATGAATAACGATAAGAAACATAAATTTATCCTGCATACAGCAAATGTAAACAAGAGAGGTGTTCTTTTTGATGGTTATGGTAAAAAAAAAAAAAACACAAAAAAAACTCCTCAAAGGTCAGGCAGTTGAATTTTTAAAATAAATGTTATTTAGCAGCCACTGTGTGCAAAATACTAAACAAAACACAGAAGAGACCATATTAAACATGTAAAATTTAATTATATATATTTATGCTCCAAATACAAAAAACGAAATTTATAGAAAAGAAGGGAAAAGCTAATAAGGAGAAGCTGTAAGGATGGTGCAAACTCATGCAACAGGTCCTTAATTTTAATACTTGTAATGTGCAATGCAATGTAGAATTCCAGGGGAAAAAGAAAAGTAGAATTTTCATTTGTCCATTTCTATCCTTCAGCATTGTATTCTTCTTTTGGAAAGAGACTTAAAAACAATAGAATCTGCCTTGTATTCAGCAATGTTAAGAGTTGTAAATGTGATAATTGTGGAAAGGACAGTGGAGTGTCCTAGGTTCAGTGGAATTGTGGAGTTTTTTAAGTGCTTGGGAAACAACCTCAATTCTTTTTAATATATTACAATTCTGTGGTACTCACTACTGAAGAAAAACTAGACTACTAGAGGGGAAACTGTGTTATATTGGCCATAATTATGCTGACCAAGGAAAATATTGAAAGGGATAAATTAAAGGCATAGATACAATATCACCTCTAGGTTTGGGCAGCTGGTGAGAATCCAGGCTGGACTCATTCTGAGACACAATTTGTAAGACAAATAATTTTGGGGGTTACTAACTGCCGCATAATGCAAGATACTTCTTTATCTAATTTAGATACGTTTTTTAAAAAATAAAGAAGGATATTGAAAACAAACTAGAAAAGCAAGGCATGAGTTAGAGCCAATAATCATGCATGCTGATGCTGCCAGGATTTGAAAGGGCACTTTGGAGAGTGCTCATGCTGCCAGTGGGACTGGAGGCCTGGTTGCCCTGGTATCCCAACAACTAGGAAATAAGCACATAAGTTCTTAAAGCACCTAATAAAGGACAATGTTGGTACTTTCATCTTCAATAGGGCTTTCCCATATATGACTTTTTAATGGAAAAATTGGTCTCTTTAGGTTCTTCAGAGATACTTAAGTCATTGACATAAACTTGGAGAACATAGATTCTTTCTGTGGTTCACAGAATCTGGAGCTATGATGGCAGAGGAAAATCTGTGTCCCTGATCAAGGAGAGAGAAACATATTTCACCTTTTCTTTGCAATTTTGTTCTAATTGGGTCTTCAGTAGATTGGTTGATGCCACTCATATTAAGTGAGGACAGATCTTCTTTGCTTAGTCTATTGATTTTAATGCTAATTTCTCCCAGAAATACCATTACAGATACATAAAGGAATAATGTTTTACCAGCTATCTTGCCATTCCTTAGTTTAGTCAAGTTGATGTATAAAACTGACCATCATGCCTGGTAAGTATGATTATCTAAACATCTGTCTTTAGTTTCTGTGTTTAGCTCATTAACTTCTGACACTGGATCATTTTATTGACCATACCTTGAGCAGCAGTGCTATAAATCACAGTACAGTATGCACCCTTTGAAATTAGAATAAAGATGGTTATAGAGTGGAAACATGTCAGTCAGGTCCAAGTAAAGGAAGACCCAAAATTCAACTGTAAATTCTCCATTTTCCCCCTTTGTCTTAATGATAGCATTTTTATTCCTGATTTCCCCTTTACAAAATTACTAATGCTACTTTCAATCCTGACCTTTAGTATCTCTAGCTAATCTAGTCTTAATCCGCCTTTGAGATTGTGATTGTCAGAAACAAGTTGGAAAACAAAGGTGGTTGGATAGGCCAATACAAACTCACTACACTTGTGACTGAAGATGAAATAGAGTAGTTTTTTTCAACATGGAATACCATTTGAAGGTTAACAATGCATTATATTTCTTCTATATTTTGGAAATCACAAACTAGGTTAAAGGTTTTGCTTAAATGGCTGAATGTCCCATTTCTGTCAGTGTAAATAAAGTTTAGCAATAAAGTTCCTTTGGATAAATATGCTCAGCTTTAATTGTTTTCTTTTAAACCATTCTCCTGTGACAGAAGCCTAATACAAATGCTATGCCAGCATCAGCAAATATTAACATGCAAGACATTTTATATTGTTTTGATATTGGAACAACAGGTTTTCTTTGAACCATCTTGACCTTAAAACATGGCATACAGGAATAATCTACAGAAATGAGAAAAGCATTTATAAAAGCCTGCTTTTAAATCAGGTTATCAGCATTTTCAATTAGTTTTCAAGTCACTCTTAAAACTTTATAATATTAAATAAATAGACTGTAGGACTGATTATGACCAGAGGGGTGGCTATATACTAGCTGCTTTTCTTTTTCTCATTATATCCTGTATATATTGTTTGTATAATTCTATTGTATCTGTGTGCACATAGCAGAAGCTATAGGAACAATTTGATGCTTTTAACTTTAGAATATAAAGTGAAGATATATTTTACTGAGACCAGTGAGGGCCACCCAGCCACAGGGGGAGCTCACTGCTACCCGACCTCCAGTGCCCTGGGCCTTCAGCAGAGCAGACCAGTAAGGCACCTTTGCAGCATCCCCCACCATCTATGCTCTCAGGCCTCCTGGTCATTCTGGTACCTGGATCCACACTGCAGAGACACAGGTGGTCATAAAAGTCATTTTACTGAGCTCCAGAAGATAGAATGGAAGTGAACAACTGCAATAAAGGCATATCAGATTTCCACAGTTGGTAAGTTGGAGGGCTCACCACCTTCCATCAGAACTTGGACTATCTTCAGGGGAAGGGCAGTGGGAACCTATAGTAGAACCTTGCAGAATTCAACCCTGCAGGAGGTCAGGGAGCTCAACTTGGGCTTTGCAGCCAGAATTCAGCCTGAATCTCAGGGGACTGAGACTAATTGACTTAGTTCTGCACATTGCTGCCTATGCTATCTATGGTGATAGCAAAGATAGACCCTTCAAGAGGCTCTTCACATTTTTTTTCTTTTCCTCTTATTTTTAATTTTAATTTTTTAAATTTTATTTTTTCCCATTTTGAAAATTCTTTTTGTTCTTTTTTTTCCCCTCTCAGTTTCTTGCTTTGTTCCCCATGTTATTCCTCATCGCATGTTTTGTTCCTGTTCCAGCCCTAATTCAGATTTCTTCTTTTTCTTTTTTCTCTTTTTCATTCACTTGATTGTCATTAGTTTAAAAGGAAAGTAACTACAATTTATTGCTTCCCTATTACTGTTATGTTGTTATATTCTTGTCTTTGTTCTTGCACTCTGCCTTCACCTCTTGTTTTCAATAGTTTTCTAGAGTTTGTGTGATCATCCTGTATCCTCTGGCTTCACTTGAAACCCTCTCCTATTCTTTTACCTACCTATTCTTCTCTTCCCAAATCCTTCTAAGTCCCCATCCTGAAGGGTAAAGTTGCTATATTGAAGAGTTTATTCACTATAAACATATTTTAGGCTGGTCCTTGATTTTGATTTAATTCACATGGTTAAAGGTATAGATTAATAAGTACCACAAATGGTCACTTTTTAAGCTCTACTCGATGTTATTGTGTTGCTGATTGTATCAATTAGGCTAACAGGTTGTGAATGATTTAATGAGTTGTCCTTTCAGATATTATGAAAATGAGAGTGTCTCTGAGTCATCAGAGACTCAAAACCTAAAGAACAGCTATATCAGGAAGATCAAAGTACTAACCAAAGAATTAAACCAAGGAAAGCCCACCAAGAAAAATAAAAATGAGAAAAGTCTTAAGCAAGGCACAAATACAGACTTTCAGTTCACCAATGGCAAACTCTTGGAGAAACAAAGTAGAAAAGTCTGACCATCAACCACTAGGACACCCTGAACTCATAGCACAGGAAGTAACAAAACAGATCAATCAGGCTCTAGAAAAATTCAAAACAGAAATAATCCCAGATAACTACAGAGATGGTGAGCACAATGAAAGATGATTAGAGACTCTAGAACAAAAACAGAGAAAAAGATAGATTATCTCAGGACCATGATAGTAACCATGAATGCCCAACATAGGAAAGAAATGGAATCCATGAAAACAGATTTAAACAGATATCCAGGAGATTAAAAACTTGTTTGAAAGCATTCACAGCAGAATGAACAAATGTTAAGATAGAATTTCAGATATAGAGGATAGGATTGTAGTCCATGAACATGAAAAGAGAGATCTCTTAAAAACAGTAAGGGATCATGAGAAACCAATCCAACAACTCCTAGATAATGCAAAGAAGAATAACATAAGATTGATAGGAATCCATGAAGTAGCAAGAGACAGTACAAATGACTTTAAAAACTGTTCACAGAATTAATGTCAGAAAACTTCTCAGGGGAAGAATTTGACATACAGATAAGTGAGGCATATAGGACTCCAATTAGCCATGATAAAAAAAAAATCCATAGCTAGATTATATAACAGTCAAGATCTTGGAAATCCAACAGAAGAACAAAATACTGAAAGCAATTAGAGAAAAGAAACAAATCACATGCAAAGGAAAGCCCATAATAATCACAGCAAACTTTTCATCACAAATGCTCAGGTCAAGGAGAACCTGGAGTGAGGTATGAGCCCTAACCTCCAACCTAGACTTACATAACCTTCAAAATTCTCTTTTAAAATGGATGGGGAAATATGATACTTCCACAACAAAGAACACCTCAGAAACTTCAGGAATACCAAACAAGCACTCCAAACAATTCTAAACTATATCCTAGGAAAAGACAATGAAGGTCATAACACCATGAGCCCCAACAGAGCCAACCAATTAGGCAAGGCAAGAAACTGAAGGGAGAGGGGGAAAAATTAAAAGAGCCAACAACATGACAATTACAGGACAATAATGTAAATACTATCAGTTATAATCATCAATGTCAAAGGTCTCAATTCACCAAACAAAAGAAACAGAATGGCAGAATGGATTAAGAAGCAAAATTCAACAATATGTTGTATACAAGAAACACACCTAGTTTAAAAAGAAACTCATATATGAAAGTGAAAGGATGGAAAACAGTTCTCCATGCAATAAAACCCTGGAAAAGAGCAGGAGTAGCTATCTTATTCACAAAGTAAATTTCAAACCAAAACCAATTAAGAGAGACAAAGGCCACTATATCCTTGTAAAGGTAACAATCCAAGAGGAAGATATGACAATCATAAATATATATTCACCAAATATTAATGCCCCCAACTATATAAAACAAATATTAAGGGACATGAAAAATTAAAGCACTAATACAGTTGTAGTGAGGGACCTCAATACCCCACTATCACAAATAGACAGATCATCTAGACAAAAAAAAAATCAACAACAAAATATTAGAACTGAACCAACCTTTTGAACAAATGGACTTAATAGATGTCTACAGAGTGTTCCATCCCACAAAATCAGAATATACATTCTTTTTGGCTGCACATGGGTCATTCTCCAAAATAGACCACATAGTAGCTCATAGAACAGATTTAAATAAATGCAAAGAAATCAAAGTTATCCCATGTATATTATCACACCATAGTGCAATTAAGATGGAGATCAATAGCATAAGAAACCATAAGAACTTCACAAACACATGGAAATTGAACAACACTCTCTTGAACAATCAATGAGTCACAGAGGAAATTGAAGAAAAAAATTAGTTTTTACAAATAAATGATAATGCCAATACAACATACAGGAATATTAGGACACAATGAAATCTGTCTTATGTGGAAAATTTGTAGCAGTGAATGCCTACACTAGTAAAACAGAGAGCACTCAAATAATGAACCTAATGATGAATCCTAGAAAAAGAAGAGCAAGAAAAACCCAAAACTCATACAAGGGAGGAAATTATAAAGATCAGAGCAGAAATCCATGCAATGGAAACTAAGAGAACAATACAAAAAAAATCAATGAATTGAAGAGTTGGCTTTTCAAAAGAATAAAATCAATAAACTGTTAGCCAACCTTGTCAAAAAAAAGGGAAGAAAAGGCTTAGATCCATGTAATTAGGAATGAAAAAGGTGAAGACACAACAGATCCAGCAGAAATTCAGAGGATCACCAATTCCTATTTTGAGAACCTGTACTCTAATAAAATGGAAAACACAGAAGAAATGGACAGATTTCTAGATACTTAAGAATTACCAAAGTTGAATGAAGATAAAAAACTTCTAAACACCCCAATATCACTCAGTGAAATTGAAGTAATTAAAAGTTTACCAAATAAGAAAAGACCAGGCCCTGATGCATTCACTGCTGAATTCTACAAGACATTTAGAGAAGAACTACTGCCACTACTCTTTAAACTTTTCAATGAAATTGAAAGGGAAGCAATACTTCCAAATTCATTCCTCAAATCAAGTATTACTTTGATTCCCAAACCAGGGAAAGACCCAACTAAAAAAGAGAACTACAGGCCAATCTCCTTAATGAACATAGATGCAAAAATCTTCAATAAGATTCTGGCAAACAGAATATAGCGAGTCATTAAGAAGATCATACACCATGACCAAGTTGGATTTATTCCAGGGATGCAAGGATGGTTCAATATATGTAAATCAATAAATGTAATACACTATATCAACAGAGTCAAGGACAAAAACCATATGATCATCTCAATAGATGCAGAAAAAGCATTTGACCAAACCAAAACCCATTCATGGTAAAAACCCTGCAGAAAATTGGAATAGATGGTGTTTATCTCAACTTGATAAAGGCTATCTATGAAAAATTAACAGCCAACGTCATATTAAATAGCCAAAAACTGAAAATCTTCATGCTAAAGTCAGGTACAAGACAAAGATGTCCACTGTCACACTCCTGTTCAATATAGTTCTTGAAATATTAGCCACAGCAAGTAGACATGAGAAATTTAAGCAATAGAAATAGAAAGGAAGAAGTTAAACTATCATTATTTGCTGACAATGATACTCTACAATGAAGACCCAAAAAACTCTACCAAAAGGCTTTAGACTTAATTGACACTTTCAGCAGAGTAGCTGGATACAAGGTAAACACTCAAAAATCAATAGCCTTCTTGTATGCAAATAACAGAGAGAGAAATTAGGCAAGCAATTCCTTTCATAACAGCATCCAAATAAGTGAAGTATCTAGGAATCAATCTAATGAAGGAAGCAAAAGACCTCTACACTGAAAACTACAGAACTCTGAAAAAAAGAGATTGAAGAGGATATAAGAAAATGGAAAGATATCCCATGTTCCTGGGTAGGAAGAATAAAAATAGTGAAAATGACCATACTGCCAAAACTGCTATACAGATTCAATGCAACCCTGATTTAAATTCTAACAGTATATTTAAGAGAATTAGAGAAAATAATCCAAAAGTTCATTTGGAACCAGAATAGACTACAAATAAGCAACAGAGACATGACAGGGGGTATCACAATTCCCAACTTGAAACTATACTACAAAACCACTGTGATAAAAACAGCATGGTGCTGGAAAAGAAAAAGATCCGAGGATCAGTGGAATAGATTGGACGATGCAAAAATGACTACAGATGTATTCAGCTACCCCATCTTTGACAAAGGAGTCAACTGTCCTCACTGGAGGAAAGACAGCCTCTTTAATAAATTGTGTTGGAAAAACTGGATTTCAACCTGCCAAAAATTAAAACTAGACCCTTATCTTTTACCATTCACTAAACTATAGTCCAACTGGATTAAATATCTAAATATTAAAATGAAAACATTAAACTTGCTGGAAAATAAGTTAGGTAGAACTCTTGAAGACATAGGCTAAGATGTCATGAACAAATTCTCAGTAGAATGGAAACTAGCACAAAGAATCAACAACTGGGATCTCATTTTATTACACAGCTAGTGCACAGCAAACAAAACCATCAACAAAACTAAGAGATATCCTACAATGTGGGAAATTTTTTTACCAGCTGCTCCACAGACAAAGGACTATTATCTAGAATATATAAAGTACTCAAAAAATCAGGCCCCCCAAATATAAAGACCTGATTCAAAAATGGGCATCTGAAATGAACAGACATTTCTCAGACAAACAAGTAAAAGCAGCAAATAAACATATGAAAAAATGTTCAACAACACTGGTCATTTGAGAGATGCAGATTAAAACAACACTGAGATTCTTCCTCATCCCAGAAAAACTGGCTGTTATCAAGAAATCAACCAACCACAAATGTTGGGAGGGTTGTGGGGAGAAAGGAACCCTTCTCCATTGTTGTTGGGAGTGCAGACTGGTGCAACCACTGTGGAAATCAATATGGAGATATCTCAAAGAACTAGATTTAGAGGTTCCATTTGACCCAGCTATCCCTCTGCTGGGTATCTTTCCAAAAGAATTAAAAGAATCATACCACAGTGATATAGCAGCACAGTTTGCAATAGCTAAAACTTGGAAACATCCCAATTGCCCATCAGATGGAGGCTGGAAAAGGAAGATGTGGTTTTCCATAAAATGGATTGCTACTCTGCCATGAAGAATGAGAAACTCATTGAGAGTCATTCCTAGGAAAATGGATGCATATTGAGGCCATACTCTTAAATGAAATAAAAAGACACACATGTGTAAATACTGAATAGTTTCTCTGGTCTAAAAAACTAAAAGTTTAAATAAGATCCAAATTATATAACTGATAATGTGAAATGGGAAAAAGGGCTAAAGGTATAGACGAAGTGGTAAGAGTAGGGGAGAGGAAATAAGGGAAAGAGAAAACATGGAAATGAAGGCTCTGTAAATAGGGGAGGGTGGAGTGGGTAAAGGAGGTGAAGGGAGGGTAGAGGTTTGGGGAAAATTTGAGAATCAAGATCTGTCATGTAAAAGTAGAAGGTACCTATGATGAATGTAACTTTACTGTATAATTAAAGAGTACCAATAAATTCAATGAAAAAAGCTAAGCTATATTTTACTTTTTTAAGTATCGAAATGCATTGCACTTCATAAAATGAATAAATTGTTTTAACAAGTGTATGCCATTTAATAATTTTATTTAATTCAAACGTTGCCCTTTGATTTTGCATCATACAGAAAAACCAATATTGAGTGCATTCATGTACAAAAATACATATTTTAAATCTATTTAACCTCTTTTTTCAAAATGCACTCAATTTTGAGGGGGCAGGGATTGGATATGGGTCAAATACTTTTGTAAATGTTGTATTTTCTTTTAGAATGGCAGGCAAGGCTGAGGCAATCCTGACATTTAATGATTGTTGACTCAGTGAACACTTGACATCTATACAAATCCATAGTATTTTAAGTGACAAAGATGGGTGGGTAGCAAATAGGCAGATAGTTAGAACAGATGATTTGGAAGGGATGAATGAATTGTGCAATCTGATTTGTGAATTAAAGTATTTGCTTCCTATAGCTACAATGAGTAGAATCAGGCTTGGCGGTCACAGAGTGATGCGTCCATTGCTATTTCTAAAGTAAGAAGTACTTTATGATAGCTTGTCCCATTGAATCTAAAATACCTGCTTTTTCAGTCATAGTAATGGCAACCACATCCTCCATATCTCAGGGCCCTTCCTATGGTAAAGGGTACATAACTAAGACCACAAGACCCCATGGGCTAGAATTTTTTCAGTATACCTGTTCCTTACAGTTGTAGACATCTAAAGCTAAAGACTTGTGAGATAAAAGATTGACTTTTCTTCATTATTGGAGAAAATTTTATCTTAAATGAAGGGTCATGAATCAGACTTATGGCTAGTAAGTTGACAGTAGCAAACCCAAGGAAAATCATAACAGACTGGAAATCAGAAGGGTGACTGTTGGATAGTGTGCTAGATTAAACTCTAGAATAAATATTCTATGTTTCTTTGTTTATAAATTGTAAATATCAAATTCAGCAGATTGTGTTAATTATCTAATAATCAGCATTGAATAGATAGTTATTACTCTTCTTCCTCTATTCTGTAGAGGAATATTCTTATTCATATAGTTCCCATGTATTTCAATTTAATCTGTTGGGCTCTCTTTATTTCTCAGGAGAAGAATGTCTTACATCTGAAGCCCAGGCTCCAGAATGAGTATGTATGAATCTGATCTGAGCCCAAACTACCAAGAGAGATAAGCCCATCCTATATGCAGCCTGTAGCACAGTTATACAGCTGAGCCTCATTTGGATCAGCCAAGACATGGTGAACTTGCAAATCTATGAACAGGAAAGTGAAGACATAGTTTTGAAAGTATATGTATTTTGAGATGTTTTGTTACCAAATATTATTGTGGCAGGAACTGATCAATACTACACGTGTAGTTAGCCTGGATTGCCAGAAGTAATCATCAGCTAAACAGTGTGCATTTCTAAAGAAAAATGTCATCTGATTAGAGAAAGCAAAGTTTTGTCCTTTCTTATGCTCATTCAAATTACATATGTGTGTGGGATATTTGTGTAGCTATTACTATAAACAATTTATCTCGATTTAAAAATCAACACATACTCACCATTGCATTTCCTTCTCATTAACCATGCAATGCCATGGCAAAATTTTTAAAAAGTAAAAGTTCCTAAGTGCCAATTAATTATTTTATCATGGACAAGACTCTAAGAAGAATGGCTTCTCTTACTGCATTCCTCTTTATCTTTTTTATCACCGCCAGCATTTTCCACTGTTTCTATTTCCATCTGTTCCAAAAGCTGTTTCACATAGAATACAGTAAATTAACACTTACTTGCTGCTTTACAACATGCCTGACCTCGCATAATACTCTGTCTTGTGTTACAAATCCACTCTTCTGTTGGTCACAGTTGCATCTCCCAAATCAGTATCTTCCAAACATATTTGAAAAGATTGCTGTAGAATATACTCAAATTGATCCTAATCTGTGGCAAGATATGGTCCACTATTTCTCTGAAAACCCTGAAGACTTTCACCTTATTGTTTGGTCTCTTGATGCACATGATACTCTTTTTTTCTTTTTTTTTTTTTTTTTTTTTTTTTGGTGTTTTGAAAGATGTACATAAAAATGCATAGGTTGAACAGATTCCAACCTATTTCTATTTATTTATTCCAAGTTCCTTTCTCTTCTGCTGTTCTGTTCTCATACTTTTTGGAAGTATAGTAAGCAGGAAAAAGAAGAAAGTCAGTGATATAGGAAAATTATACAGTTGAGATTATTCAGAATGTTTACCTTTGTCTATTTTTTGTCTGTTACTAGGAGCAGTGAATTTCGAGCTATAAGAAATAGTCACTCAATATCAACCTTCTGAGTTCTAAAGACTAGGCAATTTGTTCCACCAGAAAGAACAGATAGGGAGAGAGAGAAGGGCAAGCAGCACGAGGCCTTGTTACATCCGGTTGAGACACCTGGTTTCTGTGAATATTCTCACTGCCCTTAAAGCCATCTCACTGCATACATGTTCCAGTTAGGTACAGCAAGCCAACATTAAAAGAGTGAGCCCGGGGGATGGGTAAGGTTTCTGGGACAGAGAAACTGTAATGCAAGCTATTATCATTCTACTTAATGGAAACATTGCTCTTTTTGAATTGAAGGTACAACCTGAAGTTGAATGCCTACACAGCCCCAATATACTTAACACTGGATATTGTGTTGGTAAATTTTCACAGTCCTATGCACTGTAAAGGGTACATGTGTGCATACCTGTGTTAGAGGTTACTAAAATGCAATTTGTTTCTTTTTTAAACATGTATAATTTATTAGATGGACCTAAAAAGTGACAGAAATCAATTTCAGGCACTTCTTGAATACAGACTACGGGAATTTTCTACCAAAGAACAGCACATCTAGCTGGCAATAACATGAACATTTAAGCTTTTTTTTTTTTTTTTTTTTTTTTTTTTTTTTTTTTTTTTTTTTTTTTTTTTTTTTTTTTTTTTTAGAAAAATACACAGGGGCTGGGCAATTGTAAGAAATATTGCATAAGCAATCCAATCCAACAGTATCCTGTTACATTTCTTCATATCCGCACTGCACCATTCTAAGGTTAAGTTGAAGAACTCACGTTTTAGCACTCAAAGTTCTACATTCTAGCTTTGCTTTATTCCACTATCATGGTCTTAAATTTATTATACTTGATATTGTTTTACTTTTGAGTAAGTGGAGACTTCATTTTTTTGTAATGTTTCTGCATCTACACAGTCAATGTGCAGAGTTGATTATTCTGTTTTTTAAAACCTACTTCAATAGGTTTATTTTATAAAAATAGGCTTATTACTAATTCCTTTAGACATCTAATGCTGATATTTACTCTTTCAGTAATATGAAGGGGAAAATGGGATGGGGCACTGGATTAAAGAAGTGTTTAGGTTAAACACTATACACAGATTCCATTTGGCATCTTTTCCAACTTAAACTCATTGAACTGGTATCTGCAAAACAACCCTTCTTGGTAAAGGTCAGGTAATACACAAGTAACAAACCAAGGCCTAATTAGTAAGTAGCTCAAGCATCTAGGAGAGTTTAGGTATTTCTTTTATCCTTCTGAATCTACTTCTCAGAATATAAAGTTAAAATTAATAAAAATGCAATTTGGATTCTAGTGTTCAAACTAGAATTAGATTCAGATAAGATCTAAAAAAATGAAAGGGAGTCAAATTATAAAGTCTGTGGGTAGATCTGAGTCTAGGCAAAACTAATATTTCACAACCACCGAACAGATCACTGTATAAACTTCAAAAGGTTAGTTTTCAGTGTGCTTCTTTGGCTCCCAATAAGAAATAACTTATACTTGGACAAGGTGGCATTGAAATATTAATGAATTGTAATTAGAAAGTGACACAGAGTGAAAACTGCAGTGGCTTTAGGATTCATATTCTGTAACTCTATATGCTACTCTTAACAATAATAATTTATTTCCCCACTAAATTTCTCTATAAACAATATGGCACTAATAATTCTGTTTTGGCCTCTTTACAAGGGTTTTGCCTAACACATAGTCCTAAAAATTGAACACTGAAAAAGAAACTCTGTCCATACTTCCATCACTACTAACACAATGTGAAAAAACACAAAATCATAGTAGGAGAATCATACATTGCATTTAAACATAGTCACATTGGAAAATATAATTTTAGGTACTCCCTCAGCACTGTTAGGAACACACTTTTGGCATCTCTCCCATTTGTTAATATTTGTATACACAATGAATACCTAACATTTGTTTTATGTATACAAATAAAAAACTCAATAAAAATATATCCCTTCATACTGTACAGGAGTGAATATTTTAATGAGATTTTGGTTCAATATGGCAATTTTGATTTCTCTTCAAGTTGGTTAAAATGGGATTCTACTTGAATTCATAAATCTCAAATTCCTCCATAACTCTATATACAGGTACAAAGCAGAAAAAGTTAATATGCTCTCTCCAGGAAATTTTGCAAACTAGTTCTTCAACTTGTATAAAGGTTATGGGAACACTAACAAGCTAAAATTATCAATGACCTAACATATTAACAGTCATATAACTCTGTATAATGATTCAGTAAGAGTAATTCATTTCTCTTCTACATACAAACTATTTACAAAGTATATGGTACTCTTTTAGAGTACAGTAGTAGTTTATGATGGAGATACCACTCACTTCCAGTCAGAGATAAGATATTCTCACAGTGAGTGGAGGGTAAAGACAAAATAAGAAGCTTTGACTTCTGTATGCATTCACTCCCTGTCTATTCTTGCTTCTTTGAATTTCCAAAGCACGTCTACGTTTTTCGGCTTAAGTCTTCATGTATCTGCTTTCCCTTTTTCCAGAAAACAAAATGAAACACATGAAAATGAAGCCTTAGTAAATGTGATACCAAGTCAGGCTTTATATACTTATACATAAATGACCAAGGAAGTTATACATTATTCTAGAAGTGCTTCTATACAGAATGTGTTTCACATACCCAATACATGAGTATCTATTGCCAAACGCCTGAGCAGCCTCAGACTTTAAATGAAGAGTTTCCAAACCAGTGTGCAGAATGACAGAAATGACAGGAATTAGTTCCAGGGTTGCAGAGAAGTTGAGCTTCTCAGCCCTTGTTGGCTCACCCAGTATGCCCTTCATCACAAGCAGTATAGTCTTGTATGCTGTAAAGTTCTCATCGTTTTCCATGTTTTTTCAGATGGGAAAAAGAATTTGTGGGAGGCTCATCTAGGGAGTAAACTGTTTTGAGTGGAGAACGGATGTTTCCACTCTGACATTAATTGGTAACAGCTGTGTTCTCCGTACACAGTACTTTGTTCTCCGACCTTAACTTACCACCAAACATTACTCCAGCCATGTGTTGAAGAAAGACTGGAAAACCAGAGGCAATTTACTGTATACCTAATTGTTCTACTATGATGTCAGGAAAAGCCCCCGTCCTCCTCCGTCTGCTGACCCACACTCATTGCTATGGAACTTTGTAAGCATTTCTTACTTCTGAATTTGAACTCAGCCATATGGCTTTCTGTGATCATTAAGAAGTTAGTTAATGTAATATACTAAGGCAGTGATAGCAAACGCTTTAGGGCTTTCAATGACAAAAACAATCTACTCCGGTTGGAGTGCCATAGTTAGCCACCCCTGCACTGGAAGCTTAAAATGAGTTTGCACATTGAGCTTCTGCCCATGCTCCCTGCCACTGCCATGAGACAGAACAAACTCAGTCTAGGCTGATGGAAGAGGGAGAACACGAAATGACCTGGTCCATCCCAAGCCCTCTCAGTATGAGGTTTAGAGCTGTTGACTGCCCCGCCCCCCACATCAGAATGATCGAGGGTAAAACCAGCAGGGTCACCTGGCCAACCTCCCTAAAGCATGGGTTGATGCTGAATGTCAGTGAATTTTTGTAGTTATTCACTATGTAGCCATGTTCTAGCAACTTGTCAGGGACAGTCTCATGAAGCCTGAGCTTGAGTTCCTAACCTTGCCAAGGCCCTTTTTATAATTCCCGAGGGAGACCTTCGCTATTTCCTCAATGTGTTGAGATTTTTTGTAAAATTTTCCAAAACACTAACATTTTTATTACAATAGATTACAACTACTGCCTCCTTTCGCTTTACTTCCATCATGCTTCTTTTTACTAATATATAGAAGTATAATAATATGTATAATACAGTATATATAACATATATATACATATTACACATATGGAATGTATGGTACACCACATGCCCTAAATGTATACATTTCCAACCTTAATTAAAAACATTTGGTACAGAGCCTGGCTAGTATTTCAAATGTGTTAAATTCCTTTTAAAACCATTTTCATTCATGTTTAATTAACATATACTTGTTGAGTTCTTTAGTATTAACAAGGCAGATCCTCTGCTAGGAATAGGGATACAGAGGTGGTCAAGGCACAGTAATATATGAATGGTGCCTGCCTACATGGCTTTGTAATGATGTAGCAAGAAGGATTAAACCCAAGTTTAGCCACCAAGCAAATTAATACTTCTGGCTCCACTGGAAAGCCTAAATTATACCAATGAAGAAAATGTTTTAAAAACATACGAACAAAAGGAAAGAGGAACAAGGCAAAGGTAGAAGTGGTGACACCTCACCAACAGTTGTCCCGGTCATTTTGCAAGGACACTTTGTACTTCTGATACCAGAGCTTGACCTGATTCTGAAGGGGAATTTAATGGGGACAACTATGAATAACAAACACCGCCTTTTCAAGAGCTGGCTCAGTCTGCCCCAAGGAAGTTTACTTTGAATCATGCTTCTTTATAATGGTCAGTACTTAGTTGTTTCAATCATCTTGGGTGTCCTACCAGGAGGAACTTGAGTTGGTCTTGCATATAGTAAGGTAGAGTGCATTATGATAATGAATTTCATAGTTTATTTCTAATAGGTAAGCTACTATTAGCACTACAGGAATGTACTTTTCTCCCACTGTTTGATGCCATTTAGCATCACAGAGACAAAGGTTTTGATATGATGTGGACTTATTTTATACCATTCAGTACCAGAATCAAGTGACTAGTAAAAGACAAGGTTTGAAATGTATAAATCCAGAAGCTAGCAGAAAAAAATTCCTCCAAAAATCCGGCCTATGACATTTCATCAAAATAGATGTTCAATGACTTGGGAAAACCATGACAGAATCCACTAAAGCAAAGTATTTTGCTACTTTAGGATCCTGTAACATTCACAAAACTAACCACTTGAAATGAATTTGTGTTCACCCAATGACATGAACAAGAATGTTCTCAGCAGTACTCTTTATAAAATCCTCAAATCGGAAACCAGTATCCATCTCTAAATAGAATAGGAGATTTAAAAAAAATTGTGGCATATTTGCACATTAGAAAACACTACAACCTTAAAATAAACTATTTAAGGTATATGTGTATAAAAAATTGACTGAAATATGCCTGCCACAAAAGGAAGGAGCTCAATAAAATAATTTCATTTATGTTAAGTACAATGGCAGGCCAATTGTGGCTACGGTGGTGGGAGAAGCGACTAGATAAGGCAAGGCACAGCTTCTGTAGTGCTGGTGGTATTTTACTTTTCAATCTGGATGCTAATTTCATGGATGTGCATTTGGGAAAGTACTTGGAGGCATACAGCTATGATATGGGTGCTTTTTTATATGTATACACTTCAATAAAATAGTTGAAAAACCATAAACAGAGGTTTCTTCTAGACCAAAATTGAAATAATTTCCTTTCAGGAATATACATGATGATGTAGGCACACTATTGTGCATATCATATACCCAAATCTGGTAATTATACATGAATTTTTAACTATAAAATAGCATTTATCAGTACTCTTCTTTGCAGGGTAAAAGTCTTGTATAGTACTACAGACATCAAGTAGGATGGCTGTAGAGTTGTATGTGAAATTTAACTCTCTATCAAAAAATTCTCAAATTTCTCGTCCACTTTGCATGAAACATTAATGGCAACAGATGCAATAACTCTCTAACTCATCACCAGAATGAGAACACTGACCATAAACTAGTTGAGTGCTCTCAACTGAAAGAATATTTAAGACTAGTTACTGTATAAGAAAAAATAAGAAAAGACTATAATTCAAAGATAAAAGTACCTTAGTAAAACTTTCCCTTTCCCCAAGTAGACAACACTTCTGAACATTTGCCTGATATTGCCAGTATAAGTTGTGAAATTGGCAGGACTTTTTAAATGGTCATTATTAAAATACAATTTTTATCAACTTAAAGAAAATATGAGTTGTCTTTAATTCATTCAATAGAAAATATTACAGAAGTGTAGTCTTATGAAGAAGAAATACTCAAAATATATTCAACCAAAAAAGGATAAGAATAAAAATATTAGACGCCTATCAGGCAATTAATTGACAAGATGGTGATAATATTCTCTTGATTTTTTATTCATATATGTGATTTATATGTATGCCATATGAATAAGCTTTTACAGTTTATAATTTATTTTTACATATATTTACTCTAAATAAAAACTGATCTTTATACCAATTTGTAGCCTTTTGTTTTCTAGAAGATACCCAGGATATAGACATTTCAGGTTACCTATAATTTAGATACCCAAACCAGGAGCCTATTTCATGGCCTGGAAATCCAAACTGCAAGGCTGTGCCCAGAGAAGCAAATTGCCTTCACTTCAAATCCCCTCCCACCTTCTGAATGTCCTCACCACCTCACACCACACACCAGGCCTTTGCTGCCTTCCTTCCCACCTCCCCTGTCTTTTATTAAAAGCCCTAATTTAGATAGTCCCATTCTACAGCAAAATTTCAATTAGAAAAATATTCACAGATAACTACTTCGTGAGTGCTACCCCATGGATTTGCTCTATTTCTCTTCTAGTAAAGTTGGGCAAAGACCTGTGCTGCACCAACTTTCATCCAGAGCTAGCATGCCCGATCTCTGGCTTCTCCAGTAGAACCCTATTATTTCCCACACCACCTGTAATTCCTTACCTGACACCCACTTCCGCTCCTGTATTTTTTTGTTTTGTTTTTTTCTTAGTCCACATTTATAGTAAGTTTACATTCCACATGGGGAGCTGGTATTTGTATATAACAGATATTAATTCTGGGTTTTCCATTCTCTTTTCCTCTCCTCCCTCCATTTGTTGATTCCCTTCCCATTTGGAAATGATCTATCTTCCTACTTCCTATTATCTACCTTTTATTTTACTTTTTGTTTGTATCTTGGTTTTATATGTAAGAAAATTATGCAATATTTAAGCTTGTATGTTGAATTTATTTCATTTAACATTAGGGTCTCAAAGTGTATCCATTTTCTTACAAATGACTCAAGTTTATTCTTCTTTATGGCAGAGTAGTAAATATCACATTTTTTAAATCCATTCATCTGTTGATGGACATATGGGCTGCTTCCAAGATTTAGCTATGATGAATTGTGCTGCTAGAAAACATGAGCACCCCCCCATATTTACTTGTAGCATATAAGGGCAGAAGTGAGAAACCAGAAAATAAAATTTGTGCTGATCAAATGTAACTCAATACTTTCTGCATAAAGTAGCTCCCTCCGCTTGAAATTCTATATGAGCAAGAAAGGAAAATGAGATCCCTTTGAGCTCTTCACCTTTATGCTAGATTTGGGGAGGCCAGAAATGCAATGCAGACCATCTTACTGAAATCTGACAACTTCTGAGTTAGGACCACTGACCCATCAATCAGAATTAATTAACTGTTCAAGAAAACTGAAAAACACCAATACATATTTTTTCCACAAGGCATTTAGAAAAAAAGCCTTAAACCAGCAAAAAAGGAATTAATTTGCCGTTAATGAAACTGATACACAGGAAACAATTTAAAAATCAATCAGGCTTATAAAAAGAACAACATGAGGGTGCCTCCATATTTTCTCCTTCTTCCACTGTTAGTTCGTTACCAGTGAACACATATGCATATCACCCACAAATCTCCTGTGTATTTAAACTTAAAAAAGAAGCATGCCTTAATCAATCCTGACCGTCAAAATTCACAAAAGTACTTTGATTTCTCTTCCTTATTTTCAAGAGAAGCAAATGAAGATGAATTAAAAGAAAGCACAGAATGAAAGAAGGGCAAATTAAGGGTTAAAATACCTTACTTAACTCAGACAAACATATTTTTTAAAAGGAGGACTATGTTTATTCATGGTCCCTAAAAAAATCTGTGCTATGTTTCATTCCCATTGACAATTACCAGAGTCATCATGCATAAATACAGGCTTTTGTCTCTCAACTGTGTGATTGTTCTATGATTCTTTGTTCTATTTTAACAGCCACAGCTCTTGTCCTCACAGCAGTCCAATTTCTTGACTGAATTATGAGGTCTATGAGATTTGGTAAGAACTCTACTAAGACTTCAGTGATGTATCATTTTGATATTGTTAGTCAAAGCTCTTTTGATCAGTTTCTATTGACAGTCAAGAGACCAAATGCTCCTTAGAGAAAAGGCCAGTGGTTTCAGATAATTGCTAAGTTTCAGATATTGGGAGAATCAGCACAGGTTGTGGGTATGGGTGGCTAATTATGAGAACTTGTGAGTTGTGGTTTCTAAGTATAGTAAATAAAAATACAGAATACACAGCTAGTTTTGAATTTCGGATAAATTGCAAGTTCCTGTATAAGATTCCTTTGCTTGGAGTGTCTCAAGAGGAAATATATTTCTTTGAAGGTATCCACGCAATGCAGAAGGTGTAATATGAGGAGAGGAATAGGTAGGTGTTTAATATATAAGAAAGATATGTGACAAATTCATAATTCCTTTTCAGTGTGCTTATTTATTCCTGACAGTGTACAAAATATATCAGTAAGAATATATTTATCCAAGATTCTGAAGAACCACAATTTTGTTTGTTTAAGAGCTGAGGGTTACCTCTTTAAACAGTAAGATGTTTTTCATTTTAACTTCTTGGATGGAAATCTTTCTTAATAGTGTCACATGTATATTCTTGCCATTTAAAAAAAATGACACTACTGTTAACTCAAATTTTTTCCTTGAGGAACCAAAATCACTGGGAGGGGGGGTACCAGGGATCAAACTCAGGTCCTTGTGCTTGCGAGGCAGGCAGCGGAAACACTGAGCTAAATCTCCAGCCCCACAAGTCATTATTATGAGCATCTATAATGTAGTAATATCTTTAAAATTTGTTAAAGCTTTGAAATATTTGCCCTTTTTCTTTATATCACTATATTGCTATGAATTTTAAATTTTCTTATTCCTGATCAAGCTATTACCTATTATTCTTGCTCTTTTCTAATTTTCCTACAATTCTTTACCTCTTGGATTTGTTTTTTCTTATCTGCTAAGATTTAAAAGAGAGGAAAATATTACATCCAGTATTTAGGACTGTGAAAATTTAGAATAAAGAGTCTCATATGAATGTCCTAACAGGGTCTCCTATGAAGAAAGTGCATTAGTAGCTAAAAATAGTGGTCTTAAGCTGTCAAAATAGTTGTCACACAGGTATTCTACTGAAAATTGACTGTATCTTGTTCTAGGGAGGTATAGTTATAAAGAGGCCAGTTCCCCGGTTGATAGGTGAAGTAATATACTGCTTCTAGACGTATACAATGGTCCTGGAAATAAAACTTATCAGGACAGTAGATTAAAAAAAAAAAAAGATGGGACCAATATCTGCAAGACAAGTGGCTCTGGGCCCAAGACATAGCAGACCAAGGGCACCCTGCAAAGTCAGAAAGAGTGTAGAAAACTACCATCTGGTCTACCTCTCATTGGCTTATTTGACCTTGTCCCATTCATTTAATCCCCCATGCCTTGGTTTTCTCATTTGTGAAACAGTGTTGATAATCAATACCACCTGTGGGAAGGAAAAGAGCTTGCTATTGTTCTCATTTCTCTAAACTGGTCATGTAGGATTCAGCTCCCACAATTTTTCCATGTTGTCCATACTTCACTACCTAACATGAAATGATTTTCTGATTTGATGGAAGAGACTTCATTTTTCATGGTAATTATTTATAAATGCAGCATTTCTGTGTCTTAAATTTAGGTTTCTAAATTCATCTGTCTCCCTGGAACATATATGTTCATGCATGGGAAGGACTTCTGTACCACCTGGAAACTTCCCAAACAAGGTCTATCCTTAGGCTTTAACCTCTGCTCTTCTTTTTTCCCTTGCCAGTACCTGCCTCCACCACTAAAAGTTGGGTAAGTGCAGGCCTAGGCATTTAGATGTGCAGGGTAAGAAAAGGAGGGAACCAAAGCCTCGCTTATGATTGTAAACTTAAGCTTTGGACTGGTGCCCCTTACCAGAGACTTTTAGTTTGGTAGGATAGGATGGTGGTGTGCACATCTATTGACTGAGAGGGAAGATTACTTCTCAGATGCTTGACCAGATATTATAACAGCTGACTATTTGTTGCCTTATTTGGACATTGTTGTTTTGCACAATTTTTTTTTTTCTGTAGCAGACTTAGGAGAAAGGCAAAGCAGCATGCATTTCACTAAATCCTACCAGGAATCTTATTAATCTTAGAGGATTATAGCGATCACATGATTTGACAAAAAGGTCGACATACTGTAGACAACCATTATTTAGTTACTTAACTTTCTTCTATTGATGAAAAAATAACACCAGAATTGAGAGGAGGGAGATGAAACAGTTAAAGTGCTAAATCGAAATGTTCTACCTAATGGGGAATCTGGGAAGAATAACTAATAAATAATTGTAAAGCCTTTGGAAAGATAAAGTCTGTAGAAGTGCAAAATAATGATATCAGGGAAGTGGAAACATCAGTTGAATATAAAAGAGACAGCTTTTATTCCCATACAAATATCTTGGTTACCATCAGCAGTGGTGGAGAAGAAAACAGAAAGAAGGGTATGTGGCAGTTTAATAGTGTTTTGTTAAAAATAGAACATGTTTTAAGAATATCTGAACTTTTTAAAAATATACAGATGAGCTCTGATTCACTGCCTAGCAGAACAGATTCAGCAGAGCCTCTGGCAAAAATAACTGGCTTTCCCACCTCCAATTTCTCACGTTAATTAAATTGGGAGGGCACATTTGATGTATGAGAGAAACAATGTAACAGTATTGGGAAGTCACGCTGGCCGGAAGTGCCTCCTCACGTGAGAGCGATTTGTGAGCCCTGGTCAGCTCAGACTTCCACCTCGCATTCAAATACCTCACCACATCCAAAATTCTAGTCCCTGATGTCTCCCCTGAGGAAACCCCAGAGGTTTACCCAAATTCAAGGAGGACTGCTGGTTAAAAGCACATATTAAGGAACCAGGAAAAGAAACTCTTGGCTTTATCTTTAATAATATAGGGTCTAGTATTTCTCCAAATTTTGAATGAAAATGTTATAAAAAATTTTCTGTGGAAGAATAAATTTGAGATACTCTGAAATGTCCCACATGAGACCACGATAGTAGCAATATATGATTCTCTAAATTTGTCCCAGGATCTGCATGCCGAAGCATATATACAGGAACAAAAAAAAATATTTTTCCCGATGTAATATTATACGATTAGAATAACACTATCCTTTTCCCCAGTCAATGGCCATTCGCTCTTGCTGTGCTGGAAGCAGGCAAATTTCAGTAGAAAACTCAAAGAAATTGAGTTGGAAAATACTTCCCCATATGAAGATTCAGGGGACTCTACAGTGGCAGGCAGGCATTACAGTAAATAGTATTGGAGGAAGTTAGCGCATGGCAAGGGAAGATCTAGTGAATTCTTTTTGGTCGCTCTGAGCACACTTCAAGTATGAGCTTCATTAGCCAAGGGCTTTTTGGACAGTGGTCATTTGAAGCTGTGCATGAGTGTGGACAGCCATGGCTGTCTCTGATGACACTACGGCATAAATATAGGCAACTCCGTTCAGCATCCAGAATCCAAAGAAGGAAATTGTGCTGAAATCATGGAAAAGGATAAACAAGCCTCATTTTAAAATGTTAAACACACACATAACTAAAGCAGCCAATCTAAAACAAGAAAATGTATTCAGAGTACAGAGAATAACATTTTTAGCTATCTTTGTTTCCTCTCAAATGACTATTCTCAACAGTGATCAACTCCGTTCAGCATCCAGAATCCAAAGAAGGAAATTGTGCTGAAATCATGGAAAAGGATAAACAAGCCTCATTTTAAAATGTTAAACACACACATAACTAAAGCAGCCAATCTAAAACAAGAAAATGTATTCAGAGTACAGAGAATAACATTTTTAGCTATCTTTGTTTCCTCTCAAATGACTATTCTCAACAGTGATTTTTTTTTTTTTTTTGTACCGGGGATAGAACTCAGGTCCTTGCACTTGCAAGGCAGAGGGCATAACCACTGAGCTAAATCCCCAGCTGCACTAGATTTTCTTTAACACCTATTTGTTTCAGAGGGTACCGCTTTCATAGGCAGCACTCCAGGAAAGGATTTACAGAAAGAGAGGATACTTTGGAAAGATGAGGCATAGCAGACTATTTGCAATCCTTATAAATCAATGAGTCTGCTTTCCTCAGTGAATAAAAGAAAGGTAATTGTAAAAAAAAAATTATTGTGAGAGCTGTGATTACTCCAGTATGCACAATTTTTGAGTGCCTATTTCTAAACCCTGTCCTTGGAACACAGTAAGTATTCCGCAAAAAATGTAACCTGAGCTCTTCCTAACATATCTCAATCCTTCTAATCATTAAACCTTATGTGTCAAATTTCCATGAAATCTAAATGTGACACTGTTTCACTGGTTGATTAGAATGATTTTGGATCTGCCTCTTTGCATAGTCCCAACTTCAACTTTGCATCGTCAGCAACAATCTAGATTCTTAAATATCCTGGAAGGGGAGAGGGCACCTGGCTCCACTTCAAGTTGTGCTTACTGTCGACAAGAAGGTGCTCTACAAAACGGCGTCACAGTCCACATTTAGTCCCATCTGACTCATT
Source organism: Fukomys damarensis (assembly GCF_012274545.1). Taxonomy (NCBI): domain Eukaryota; kingdom Metazoa; phylum Chordata; class Mammalia; order Rodentia; family Bathyergidae; genus Fukomys; species Fukomys damarensis. Next base: position 60,036,095 of record NW_022900936.1, read on the forward strand.
CGAGAGGTACAGGCCCAGTTTCTAAACTAATGACCAGCAGGAACGGCCTGCTTTTCTAAGATGTGAAGACAGAGGGAAGATGATCAGCGTCTATGTATTATAATCTTTCCTGTGGTGCTCTAAGTATGATTAATAATTTTGATGTAGAGTTATACTTAACTCTCTCATCTTAGGATGTTTTTCACTTATCTTCTTAAACCCAACAGATCAGAGTTTCAATGTGTGCCGGGACCTTGGAGATATTACTTTCTAAGCCCACCTTCTGTAGATTAATAAACCGATGCAAGACAAGAAGAACATCCCCTCAGTTCAAATTGTTCTTTCATACGAGAGCCAGGTTTTCCCATAAACTCTGACACTAAGGCTTAAAGACTGTGGACTTGAGGATCATCTGTATTTGTTGCTGTTCTGCCTCAAGGTAGGAAGAGAGGGTAAATGAGGAGGCATAAAACAAAAGAAGAATGACTGTCTCATTTAATTGATTCCTGTCTCTCATCTTCAGCAGCATCATAGGAGAAGCAGAAAGCAAAAGAATAATGATGAAATTGAAAATAATGATTTCCTCTCGTAGGTTCCCCCCAGGCTGTGACATGGACACAGTGGATTCTGTATCAGGATTAAAAACAGCTGGTTTGGGCTTCTGACTCTAGACCCTACAATTAAAAGTGTCTGGAGAAGTATGATCTGCCTTATTATTCATTCGGAAGTAATCTTCCAAGTTGCAGGTTGAAGACTTTTGCTTTCTTCCTCTCCATTTTGACTAAACAAAACAAGTCTACATATTCTGCTCACACATATTCTCTCTGCCCTTCCTGTATTCATCTCAGCTCTAGCCGTGAGCAGCAGGCTCTCTGTGAGCTTATTAAGAGGAGCTAAAGAAGCAAGGGCATGATCTGGACACATTCTCCATCCAGCTGCTGTGGATGAGCCTTTGGAGATTGCAATAGAATCATTTTGGGCCCAAGTCTAGGCTTAACCTGTCAGAAATGGCAGCCAAGAGCACCTTATATAACCACCGCCTTTTGCCAATTTCACAGCAACATACTAAATAGAAAAGCATGTGAGGTGGTAATCTGTATAACAATAATACATTTTGTAGGCTTCAAAGTGTTTTCTTGGCTGCCTTCTCTTCACATTGTACCTGTTTTATTTGGGCTGCAATTACTCCCTTGTTGTGTATGTCTCCCAAAATAGTGTTCCTAGGCTAAGTCTCTTTGCTGAGGTACACATACCTATTTCCAACTGTCTCCTACATGTATTAAACTAATGTTACAACAACATTTTAAAAGCAACATGACAAAACTCAACTTAGATTATTGTCCTATATTACCTTCCTTAATGAGCACACCTAAGTTCACTCAATAATCTAAATCAGAATATTGTCAAAGCTTCACAGATTTCCAGTTGCCATAATATCTAACATTCGATTAATTACCGAAGTTCTCCTCAGCACTCTTCTTGTGTTCTTCATTATCATGGCCTTAGTTCAATATCTTAGAGGCAATGAAATCTAAGTCATAGGCAGTGCACCTTACAAATGGAGAATAAAAAGTCTCTCAAAAAGGTGCAGATTGTAAAAATTTACCATAATTACGAAAAATAAATCAAATCTCAATATATATATAGGATTGATATTTATAGATTACAATCTCTGGTCACATGTAATTAAATTATAAAAACTAACAATTTAGGGAAAAGCACTGGCCATTTAGAAATTCAAAACACTCAATAGAGAAAAATCATAATAAAACAATGAGCAATAATAAACACAATTATAAATTATGCTTGTGTTTTAAGCAATTCTTTTTTAAAAAATTCTTTTGTGGTACAGGGGATAGAACTTGGGACCTTGTGCTTGTGAGGTAGGTTGTGGATCCACTGAGCTAAATCCCTGGCCCTTGAAGTAATTCTTTTATTTTTTCAGCTTTAATTGAGTTTATTGGTACATTTTAGGGATAATGGATAAACTACACCATTAAGTTAAACAGTGAAAATTAGCAAGTCCAGCATTCATTTTTATAAGTTATAAAAATATTGTAAACTATGTCGTATTATTTATAAATTATTACTATTTTATAATAAACTCATGAAAAGTAGGAAGAATATGATAATAAAGACAAGAGCACACATTACTGAAGAAAACAGTAAGTACCATACATTAGAAAAATCAGCCAAGATAAATATTTGTCTTTACAAAGATTAAAAATTACTAGTTGGAGGTGGTGAAAATGAAATAAAAGATCAGAAGAGAAAAAGTCAACATGGTCCTGAATGCCAGGACTAGAATCCCAGTTACTATGAAGGCTGAGGAAGAGGTACCAGCCTGGGCAACTCCGCAGACACTGTCTCAAAACAAAAAAAAAAGAAAGGCTGAGAATGTAGTTCAGTGCTCCCCGTGTTCAGTCTTCAGTTACAACAGCAACAACAGTGAGAAGGAATAAATATTAGGAATAAAAGATCAGACAAGACTACAGATGCTACCTAAAAATTAGATATCACTACAAATTTTTAAAACCAGTGACTGTTATACACATAGGAATATTCATCTGGAAATTAGAATTATTAATGTTAAATACTCTTTAAAATCCAGACGAAAACCTCAAATTCATGAAACAATGTAACTAGAAAATATTGATTCAAAAAGAAACGGAACATATTTATAAAGATTTAGCCACTTAAGAAAAGCATAAGAAAGAAGACATAATACCCAGATAAAATGACAGAAGAGTTCTACTCAATCATGAAGAGGGAAATAATTTTTAAAAACCCAAATTTACTACATTACTTTTGCATTTATAGAAACAGGAAATGCTCCATAATTCATTAAAGCTACCTCCTAAGCTGTGCCCTTGACTCCTCTCCTCCTCTCTCTCAGATCTACCCTTCCATCTCAGTATGAAACTTTCTAAAATGCAAATCTCATTGTGTCAGTCCCTTAGGGACCCTGGTTCTTCATTACCACCAGGACAAATACCAACACTCCTCCCTCTAGTATTTTGTCCCCTCATTCATCTCACCTCCTACCTGCCTCTTTATCAGTTGCCCCTCACCACTGCGGCATTGTCATAAGTTCCAAACATGCCTCTTCCTCCTTTACAGGTCCCTGACTTCATGATCTTGTCATTCAAAAGTATATTTTTGTGATTCCCTCTTTAGTGAACTTTAGGTTCTAAATTCTCGTGAGCTTTTGCCTATCTTCTTTGTAGTACCTACTATGCTACCTTGAATTCAGATTACCTGAAGAGTCTGTCTTTCTTGTATGGAAGTGAATTCCGTGAGAAAATTCATTTTTGTGTTTTGGGGACTCCTCACATGCCTGGCACATTATAGAGTGCATACATCAAGGGATAGTGTGGATTTTTGTACAGATCTTTCCAGGAACTTAGTCAAGTAAAATCCCATTTATATGAGGAAAACTATTCCAGGTTGCAAAGAACAGCCAAAATTATACTTTTGGAATACAGCTCATTTTCAGGTTTGGCTCTGTCTATTAGTTCCGAAAAGTTTCTCTCAAATTTGGAATATGGCAGATAATAAAAGCATAATCTTTTGCTCTTAGGTGCTTCAAAAGACAGGAAACTCACAGCTGCTCTAATATGAGATACTGATGATACAGGGAAGCACCCTTCAGCGCACATACACATAACATCCTGAAAAAATCAATGTCATACCTTCCTCCCTGCTGAGTTTCCTTGCCCAATACAGACCTATCATTATAAGCCCCCAACTGTACCTGTTTGTTTTTTCATCTGTGAACAACATAATACTGGTTTCAATTAAATTCCAAAATAGATACCCCAGAGTCCTTCCTAGAATTTGTAATATTTGGTCTTTAATATAAATTGATCTTTTGCTATTGAGTCAGTAACACGAAGCCAGGAAAAGGCTTTGAGAGTTATTAAAGTCACAGGCTGCTCAGCTGCATGGACCAGGCCTACGGACATGTGCCATAGAAAATACAGACTTACGTACAGAAGTCACTTACTTTCAAACAGGTGGGAGTCCTAGTATGAGAACCCACAGAGGATGTCGACATGTTCCTGCCCTTGCCTACATCAACACCTGCTGTTCCCTATAAATGAGGAGGCCTCATTTTGGCTTCTCCTCAGGAGCATCTCCCATTCTAGATTGTCAGGAACCAAAAGACTTAGGACATTTGTGGTAGTGGGAAAGAACTGGGCACTGTTGTTTTTACAAAATGCTGGGGAGTTGGGATGAGGTCCAAGAGCATCGCAGCGCCAAGGTCATGAGGCAAGGGCAGGATTAGAAATAACAAACATGACTTTTGGCATTCAGTGGACTCATCTGACCACTGGAGCCTGAAAACACGTGCTGAAACCTTATGGAAAACAATTAGAGCTTCCATCTAAGCTACAGGCTTTTGCGAATGTCAGGAGGAAGAAAGAAGAGTTGAAACTACTAGTCCAGGGAATTGCACATTATGGCTATGCCTTTCACCATCCCTTTCAAGCCGGAAAGGCATTCAACGATGGAGTTCTGCCATTTACAACATGTGTCACTTTGCCTTTGGGAGAGCAGAGGTAACTAAGTACAGTTACTTTTATTGATACCATTTCATCTATACAAGACCAGCATTTATTATTAAGCATGATACTGAGATTACATTTGATTTCCCCTCAGTTTTCTTTTATTGTTTTTGCTTGTAAGTCTTGGGGAAAATAATATTGTTCTAGAGATCAAATAACTTAAATGAATCAGATGTTGTCTGAGTGCAGATATTGCTATGAGACGGTCTTTATTATAAGTTGTTATTATAGTTATCATGGCAGCATCCAGCTTTCTGCAGACTAAGCTTCAAGGAGCACGCAATTCACATCTATGTCATCTAAAGAGAGGGAGAGCATGGGAGAGAAGAAAAGGCACTGACTTTGAGATACGTTTCTCTCTCCTACTAGCTGCAAATCTAGGAGTAAGCTACTTCATCAAAGCTTTAATTTATTATAACTTAAAGCCTATAAATTTGCTTGTTGAAGGCTTCAATTAAATTACTGTGTACCAAGAGTCTAGCACAGTTTTTGGCACATAGCAGGTGCGCATGGCATGTTGCCTTGTTCCTTGTATTACATACAAGGACATATTTTCTAAGCGTGCTCAGAGTCACGGTATGGTCCAATATCTAGGTATCACAAGTTAAACTGAAGTAGAGGCAGCTAATATATCTTCACTAGTTTGATTTCAGAGGATGAGTAATGCAGTTTTTAGGGCTTATTTGAACTCTTATGGTCCACAAAGACAATCCAAGTAAAGAAGTAAGCTAAAATCATAATAATGTAATGTTAGAACCATGTCAAAATAACTTGAAAATTAAAACACTCTTTTTCCTTAAAAACACATAAGCTGGTTTCCCCTCAGTCCTATGCTGATAAGCAATACCAGAGACCCAGGGTTGACTGTTACAGTTGGCCTCAAGCTGTGTTGCTTGCTCCTGCCGTTTGTATTTCTTCCTGTCTAGTTTCTGACATTACTTTCCTTTTCATTCTAGATGTTCTTTTATTTCTGAGATTTGAGTGTATGCATCTCCACAAAATTCATATCTTAAAACTTAATCCCCAGTCTCGTGGTAGCAAAGGTGGGGCCTCTGGGAAGTGATTACCCCCGTGACTGTCAATGCCTCTGTGAAAGAACTCCAGAAGAACTCATTGCTCCTTCCACCATGTAAAGTTGTCACCCAAAGGCAATGTACCTGACGAGAGTGAGTAACAGGACTCTCTGAACCAGACATAGAAACCACTGACTCGTTGATCTTTCACTTCTTAGGCTCGGACACTGCAACGTGAGGAATAAATTTCTCAGTCTAAGAAACCTTGCTATAGTGGCCAGAACAACCTGACGTAGTCATAGTCTGAGCTTTCACTCTTCCTCAGGATCAGCACAGGCTACTTCTGCAGTCAGATCATTTGATTCCACTTGAGAGAAATTTCGCTTTGGATCAGCGTAGCAGCAAAAGGTAGAGCTCAAATACTTGAGAACTGGTTTGGGAGTATGCTATCCACTCAGTAGTAAAAAAATTTTCACTAAAATGATATAGCTTGTAATCAAAGAAAAAACACATTTATGAGAAGGAAAAAAAAAAGCCATTGTATCAGTTACTGCTGAGTAGGCTGGGGTATGATTTGGGAATTCCCAAGCCCTCTTATCCATAACACTGCCATGATGCTTACTGGATAGTTTCCAAGACTACAGAAAATGTAGACTTGTCTTATGTCAAACCTGACCTCAACTGCTTATGGATCTTTAGTGTTAAAGAGTGCTAATAACCCACAATTATTCTCAACTCTTCTATGGGGAGATTTGCACACAACATAGGAAATGCTGGTATTTAACCAGAAGGGGGAGATGAGAGAACTTTTTTAAATTAAACATTTCATTAGAAAAAAAATTAGAAATTTAAGGAGACATATCACTTAGATAGCATTCAAAAACCCATCCTTCCATATCCAACTTAATAACTTTAGTTTAGCTCCTTTCTTCTGAAATTATGTGGCAGCAAGCTTATTCAATTGTATATTTACCATCTTGCTGTTAGCTTGATAATGTGAAATCTTTAGTACATCTATCCATCTGCAAGGTTCAGAATAAAACATTGTAGATGGTCAGATATGTAAAACCTGAACACAAGAACCTACCTTGCTGTTTAATGAAGGAAAGTGTGAGGTGGAGTCCGGTTCAGATCCTCCAAAAGCTTGATTTGAAAGCTGCTTATAGTCTGACCTTTTTTCCCCATGATTTTTCAGATACGCAGTCTCTGATATTTATATAGAACTTATTTCTACTGTGATCAGAGCACAAAAGAAGGATGTAGGAGGAAAGGAACAAGAGGTAGCATTATTATGCTGGTTGCTGTTAACATCATGTCTTTTTTAGTACAAAAAACATACTATTTTTGAGCCATCTTAGACATGGAATGTATAGGAAATAAAGTATCTGTGTTAAGACCTTCATCACTTCCTTTCTGGAAGCCTCCCCACTTATAGTTTGCCTGTCTTCATCTCCAACCTCCCTAATGATCATCCTTGCCCTGAGCACCAAATCCCTCCTGTCCTTGTCGAGAGTGACAGAAGGTGGGTGCTCTAGTTTGCTCCTCAGGATTGCAAAACCAGGAGTCTTGCTGTTTATCTTGTGACTGATGACCTTATTCCTAAATGTAAATAATGTAAAACTTTTGTCTTTTTCTCAAAATTTCCACCGAGACTCTAATTCTGAAAATAACTAGATCTCTATATATCTCCTTTCCTGTTTATTGGTCTGTTAAGGCCTAGAGAGCAGACTTATTGTAGGCACAGTCTTCTCTCTTCATCTCTCCTTAGCCTTTTTTTCCTTCACCTGTCCAAATGACCCAGATTTCTTTCTTTCCTTTTTTTTTTTTTTGGTACCAGGAATTGAACTTAGGACCTTGAGCTTGCCTTGTGAGGCAGACAGTGGAACCCCTGAGCTAAATCCCCGGCCCTGACCCAGATTTCTGATATCAACGGCCTTCTGGAATTCAGAGTGTTTTTATCTTAAAATTCTGATTGTTCCACTGTGGCTAGATATCACATTTATTTTTAAAAAGAATTATTAGCACATAGTAATTTACATATTATTGAATCTCACCGTGACATTTCCACACATGATATCTTATGCTTTGAGTATACCTACCCTTCCTTTCTTGTCCACCTCTCTCCTCTCTCTTGGTGGTCCCCCCCCTTCCCTAGCAATCCCTCATCTACTTTCAGATCAACGTTTAAATTTTTAAGCATTCTACATATGTCCGAATCCATGTGATCTTTGTCTTTCTGGGTCTTGTTTTGCTTAACATCATGCACTCCAGTTTCCCCTATTTTCCTGCAGATAACATGATTTCATTCTTTTTATGGCTAAATAGTATTTCACAGTGTACACATACCATAGTTTCTTCGTTCATCTATTGGCAGGCACCTAGGCTGATTTTATATCTTAGTTATTGTGAATAGTGCCATAATAAACATGGAAATGAAGGTATTTTTTACATATGCTGACTTACATAGCTGAGACTATAGGTATGTGCCATTCTGCTTGGCCCTGGTCTTCATTTTTATAACTTTGTCTGTTAAAACTATCATACAGATGTAATTATATAGAATAAGCTTTTGGTATTGGATTTTATTTTTTTCATTCAACTTAAGTCACTGCAGAATCACTTAGCTTTTTATGCCTATCAATCATCTTTTTAAAAATTTATTTTAAAAAAATTATTAGTACATGCTTGCAAAATATAATGACTATATTCATTGATAGATATTTTAATTTTTATGTTTGTAATCTATAGTGAGTGTACTTATGGTACAAAGTTATTATTCCTCCTCACATTATTGGTACACATACACATGGCATTCGATCCTTTTTATTTCTCCTTTCCTTCCTCCCCCTCCTGTCTCCCCCATCCCCACAATCCCTTCCTGTCACTCATTTATTCCTTCATAATAGAAGCCATGGGTTGCACAATCTGTTGAATGGATGCACCATTGTTTATTCACTCACTGAAGACACCTAGCTTGTTTCTAGTTTCACCTACTATGTATAAAGTAATAGGAACACTTGCTGATGGAACTGTGTGAGAATATAACTCCCACTTTTCGCGGATAAGTGTCCAGGAATACATTGCTGGAGCATATGTTTAATCTCTTCAGCACAAGCCAAACTCTTTTTTTTTCAGAGTGGCTAAATCATTTACATTCCTGTAAGAAATGTACAAAAGGTTTCAGTTTCTCCACTGTCTTGCTATCATTTAGTGTTGAAATAATTTTTTTTTTTGTTTTAGCCATTTTGGTGAAAATGTCATGATATCTCATTGTAGCCTTAATTTGAATTTCTCTAGTGGTTTATTGATATTAAACTTTTTTTCATGGCCTTATTTAACATCTGCATATCCTTGTCATCCAAATATTTGCTCACTTCTTTTGTTCATTTTCTCATAAGAGATTTGTTTTTACTGTTGTGTATTAGGAGTCTTTATATATTTTAGATACCAGTTCGTTGCTTACTCTGTAAACTTTCAATCCTTTTCACGAGGTTTTGGCTAAGGAGAATTCTAAAATTTTGATAAAATTTAATTTTTGATTCCTTTTCTGGATCACACTTTTGGAATTAATGCTAAGAACACTTTTTGGTCTCAGATCATGAAGTTTTATAATTTTACATTTTACATTGGAGTCCATACTAAGTTTGTAGAGAGATGCTAGACCAGTGGGGGTGAACCTATGGCTTGGGTGCCACAGCGGGCACACAGAGCCTATCTGTTGGAATATGAGCCAAGCTGACTAGCAGCCAAGAGTGAATAACTGTTTGTTTTTTTTTTTCTAAACCAAAATCTGTGTTCAGACTTAATTTGCAGTGTTGCCACTGTGTGATCAATAAGTGGGTTTTGGGCTGTAGTTCAGGCACTCTTCTCTAAAAGGTTCACCGTCACTATGCTAGACTTAGGTCAATGTTCATTTTTTTCTCTGCCTGTGTATGTCCAACTGTTACAAAAAACTTTGTTTGAAATCAACCCAGCAGGGAGATGGAGTGAGTAGAATCCAGGCTCTGTAGGTATGAACTGCACTTACATCTGGCAGACATCAGCAGCTCTTCCACAGCTTTTTTCCTGATGCCACATTGGCAGGGGTACCACCATGCTCCATTACAGCAGCATGACCTAGAAATCTAGGTTCCGACCTCTGCTCACCTAAGTGGAATGGTAGCTAGTTTCTTTCTCTAGTATCTGGGCAGTGTGGAATATATATATATATA
>NW_022900936.1:60045881-60053176 GCF_012274545.1 Fukomys damarensis
TCAAAATATTATATCAAAAGATATATATATATATGTATAGATATATACATATTTATATGTAGTCTTGCTATTCTCCCTCTTTCTTGGTCCTCTGGCTATAGAGTGCAGACTTTTGATATAATTCCGTTTTCCTGCACCTACTAGTATCTGGAGGTCACTAGCTTCTTTAACTCTAAGTGTGGGATATATAAGACAACAACAACTACAATAAAACCACCTAGGAAACTTATGACTATGTTCCTCACATTCCAAAGTTCCTACCTAGCCTGCTCTTGTCTCCCATCTTTAGAGAGTTTTAAAAATGCTTGTTTTATACATAATATGCAGGATTTTCAGCTGTATTTCTCTGGAAGAATGAGGGCAATTAAGTCTACTCTATCTCCCCAGAAATGCATTTCACCAATTTGATTTTTTAACTTCATCAAGTTAGAAAACATGTTATGTGTATTCTGGCGAGCAAGCTATATTATTTTAATGTGTCCTTCAAAGTGTATACAACAAAGTTATCGGGAGAACAGATGCTTGAATAAATTCTGAGTTTGCATGTTGATTTAATAAATAGGAAATAAAACAAAACAAAGTGAAAGCTTGATCTTCATCAGTTGTGTTATCTGCCCACATGATGACCCCTAGTGGACGAAATAGAATTCGTACTTCTTTTCTCTCTGACTATATTCCTCTAGACTTACAGCGACTGGATTTCCAGTGGTTCCTCTCTGTCACTCTCAAAGTATTGCTTTGACATCTTCTGTTCACCTGGCTGCATAACAAAGCCACAGCCTTTCTGACCTTCAGGCTTCTGTCAGTCTACAAATATTCACTGCATGTCCCCAGGGGTAGAGACTGCTGCTGAGTGCTCAGCAGCTAGCAGCAGCGGTGTACTCAAGCCACAGGCTCCCCAGGGCAAGGACTATCAGAGCTGAAAGATGCACAGTTGTTTTAGGTTTGAAAAAAAACTGCTGTGGAAATACCTTTCCTCAACAAAGTTCTTTTGAAACCTGTTTTGAACATTGTATTAAGAATAAATAAATAAATACACGAACTCTTTTCCATTGATAAGACAACTCTCTCTGACACTGAAATAGAAGAAAAAGAACATAATGCATAATTTATGTGTACTTTATCAGTTTTTCTGTGAGTTTTTTTTTCTTTCTCTCTTTTTTGTATAAGAACAGGAGCTGTTTCTTGTTCATGCACGTTTCCCAAGAGCTCAATATCATGCCTTGCTCACCATAAGGGCTGAAATCGACTTAATGTCACACTAAGACACAATCATATTATAAATCCTGTGTAGACTTTGAGAGGAGAACGTCTAGAGAATCGATTTTAGAAACTCTACAAGCATACATAAACCTTTCAAAAAGAAAAGAAAGACACATAGTTGTATCAATTACGATCATTAAGGCCAATGACTTTCATGTGATAGTCATGTGACTGGAACTTTATCAGAGAACAGCATTACTTTTTAAAAAGTGCAAACCCTCAAATACATTGAAGATTCAGAGATTCAAAAAGGCTCTGCTATGCCAAACTTCAGGGAGCTCCTCTGACTCTGACCTTGCTTCCCTGCTTGACCTACTCCTACTCCAACCACCACCATTTCACTGGATCTGTGTGGCCTAGTTTTAGCAAGAATCCTGCTAAGTCAGTTTAGAAGGAATTTCCCCAATTCTCAATTTCTGATCAAATTTCTCATCCTTCCCCATTGCCTGCTCGCACCTGAGCTGCCTTCAGGAAGAATTCTATTTGTTCACTTTAAGAAGAATTTCTCATCCTTGATGTTACCTCTAAGTTATTTGCCATCCACTCAGTTCTGCAATCTGGTCCTTGGGTATAAATCCCCGTTCTATTCTGAGTTGAGTCTAATCTCTCTCCCTGATTGCAATACTTTTTCTTTTTCTTTTCTCTCTCTCTTTTTTTTTTTTTTTTTTTTTTTTTTTTTGTTTGTGGATGTTGTTTTAGCAACTGACAGAGTAATTTTCATTTGTTATGACGTTTACATCTGGAAGACCAGAAAGAAAACTTATCTTCTTCTCTTTTATTATATTTCTTTCTTTTACTTCTTAATGTTAGAAAAACTGAAGAGATAAGAATCTTTTTCCCCAGACTTCTCCTTTTTAGCTGCATTATACATAGAACTCGACCTATTGTTTCTGAAGGAGTGGGATGCTAAACATTGTTAGGCTCATAGACCTCGGAAGCTTCTTCATTCTTCTTTACCTCTTAGGATTCTCCTGCACTGCTGTGAAGATTAACTTGGAAATATGTTTTTAGAGTTGAAAAGATCTATAGGAGAGCACATGTGCGTGAGAGAGAGAGAGAGAGAGCGTGAGAGAAAGAGAAAGACAGGGAGAGAGAGGGGGAGGGAGAGAGAGAGAGAGAGAGAGAGAGAGAGAGAGAGAGAGAGAGAGAAACATAAATCACCCTGAAAGGAGCAGGGTGGGATGGCAAGGGGAAAGGGGTGAAGACTATTTTTGAAATTTACCTTGAAGGAAGGAGGCAGTGGAAATCTGTAGCCTTGCTGTGTTATGGAAGCTGATGGAAAGGGATGTCTTCTTACCTTTCTTTGTTACGTGTTATGGACGTTCATTTGGAATTGGGGCACCTGGAATTTCCTACGTCCTTCTAGTCCCTTTGGTTTTCATCAGCTGTGACCAAACACTCCAGTGAAGTTTGACATTCCTAACTTGGCTGAGACAACTGCTTTGCTATTAAATATGGCTAACTCAGCACACTTATATTGGGCAATGTCTTGTTGATGACTGAAGTGATAAATTTAGAAGTGGAGAAATGAGATGGGGTTTCTCTAGTGTCTGCTTGCCTACTTGTAAAAGGTTTTTGCTGACTACAGGATCTTGCTGCAAGAGGCCTTAGAGATTAACTAGGTCAACTCCTTCCTTGTTTTATAGACGGGTAAAAGAATTTTAGAGAGGTGAAACAATATGATGTGAACTTCTATATAATTAATGGGTAGGGTAGATTATTAATCTTTACCTCCTCTCTCCCAGTTTTATTTTCTCCATCAGTATACAGAAAACTTCTGAGTTTACTTGCTGCAACTTTTAATGTTAGTCTTGGTAAGTGAGCTAGGAGTGGGGATACCTAATACTTGATATAATCCCTAGATTATTATGCTAATTCTGGTCCAGAAGTGAAAGGGGTCAACATGTAAACAGCAGATATGTCTTATGAAGATCATCTTGTTTTCAAGTCATTCTTTTTTTATTTATTTTTTTTGTATCATGGATCGAACTCAGGTCCTTTCACTTGTGAAGTAGGTGGTGGAACCCCTGAACTAAATCTCCGGCCCTCAAGTCATTCTTATTTGGCAGAGTATAAATGAAATTGTGTTGCTTTCTAGATGAATGTAGTACATCGGGTAGAATGTTAAACCACAGAGTAAAGCATTAAAGCTTAACATCCAACACCAGTCATCCGACAGAGAGGTAGACACAAGCAGACACAGGAAACCACAAAAGATGCTTGACCCTGCTTTAGGGGTATCTCCAACTAGTCTCTTCTCTTCAAAGCCTCCTCCAACCTTATCAGCTGAGGTGTGAATAGTAGAAGAGTTCAGAATGAAGAAGCAGCGAAGAGCTGAGCAGCCATAATACAAACAAACAAATATTTATGCAATGGAATATGAAAGTCAATACATCTGAAATATACAAAAAGCAAGCAGAAATTTAACTTTCTATGACACACTATTACATATCACCTCTTTATCTGAAGTGTAATTGCCTATCATCAAGCATATCTAAACTGTCTATATATCTCAGATCAAGAGAATAAAAGGCCCATTCAATCATCTATAATATTGGGCTATAGTTACATCAAAAAAGGAAAATCTCTATGGTGCTTAGTAGTAATGCCCTTCCTTTTTTCTTACACTAATTTTATTCATTCATTCAGTAATCCAATTCAACACTCCAGCTATTATAGCCTATAGATACTTAAAACTAATTCTAGGATAAGAGAAGAGGAATATAATTTCATTTATTTCTTAGGACAACAATCTGATGATATAGACACTACCGTAATATCGTAGATAGGGACACTAAAGCCATGAACTTTTAAGTCACTTGCCCAAGTTGGGAATTACATCCATGTCTATCTGCCTGCCTGCCTGCCTGTCACCAAAGCTTTATACAAGCATGGAGATAGATGTATGCCTTAATACGTTATACTTATAAAACTGGGAAGATAAGCACAAAAAGTAATGGGATAGAAAGTATTTGACAAAAAATGTAAATGACAATTTTCTCCTTATAAAATGCAGCTTTGCTTTTCTATGAAAGAGATACCCAATGTGTATATTATTAAAAACTAAGTAAAAGAACCAATAGTTCCGTAAACTACCAAGTAAAGGAACAAGGGACTCTGCTAATGATTTTCTGAAACTTGCCTGGGGCTTGCAGCTGAGAAGAAGGAAATGATTGCATCCCAAGGCACATAGTGACTTACGGCAGATGGTTTCAGATATTTCCTAGGTTGAGAAACTGAAGGGAAAAAATAAAATATTAAGGTGAGTATTGGAGTAGGACATTAAAAAATGCTCAATAACCTTGGGCAATCCATGAACACTTGCTTCCTTACTTGAGTTGCAACCAACCTTCCCTTTCTTCTACTTTAGCTGATTGTTTATTGTTTGCCTTTGCTCCTATATTGTTGCTGCTCTCTGAAATAAAATTTTTCAGTCGAGGGATCATAGAGCTGCTATAGCAATAGAATCCGCCTCTCACTGGTTTTTCTCTTTACTACTTTTATAGAAGTGGCTTCCAGGTACCACTAGTACCATCTCATTTTCCTAAATTTCCTAAAACATATTTTCTTTATTATTTTCCTTTTCCCCTAATTCACTTAACTCATGGTTCTGTTTTGTACCATCCTTAAATGTCACTATACTTTCACACATTTTCAGATCTGCTTGCCCTAATCCTCCCTGCTATGGTTTGGATTTTGAAAGGCTGGTGTGTTGAAGGCTTGGTCCTCAGCCTGCAGCAATAGTTAGAAGGTGGGGCCTAATGGAATTAGGATCTTGAGAGCATGTCCTTTATGAGGATGTTTGTACTCTGGCCTTTTCCTGTCTCTTTTACTATTTAACTAGTGGCTACCATGAGGTGAGCAGCTCCACCACCACAGTCTTGCTGTGATATACTGAGGACCAAAACCCCAAAGCAACACGGCCAAGCAACAGAGGCTTAAACCTCTGAAATTCTGAGCCAAAATAAGTCTTTCTTCCTTACAAGTTGGTTATCTATTATACTTTTCACAGTGATGGAAAATTAACACAGTCTTCATTGTATTATTCTTCTAAATTAACGAGAGCTTTTGTCCAGGTTTATTATGCAGAAATGCTTGCTTTGGCAGAGAATGGTACCCCTAGTAGGGATGCAGGTCAATTTGTTCCCTCAGATACTCAAGATGGGATGGAGTTTTTTTTTTTTTTTCACTTTTCCCATTTTTACAATTTACCTAAGAAATTACAAAACTATTAAGTACAGTACGTTAACCTTGCAAAAATGGTAATAACTAATAATCTGCTGCCTCGGCTTCATCCTTGAATATAAAAATTACCTCTGTTCATCAGAGAGATTTTAATTGCATATTATTATTTCCTAAAAGCACCTCCTATTTCAAATTGAAGCAGTCTTCAAAATGCAAGTACTCTTTAGTAAAAGCAACACAAGGGGCAGAGAAGAACCCAGAGCCAGTGCTGTGGCTGTAGGTTGAGTTCAGTTTTAACTGCACATTTCTGTCTGTTGACCTCCCAGCTCTCTGATCATTTAGGTCAGTGGTCATTGACTCTTAGCAGGGAACAAAGGTTTAGTTCCATTAAAATCCTGGGTCTCTTGGTAGATTCTTATGTAGGAAGATTATTAGCACACATCAAGGATAATATCACATTTTTCCAAGAGATGCAAAAGTTAGGCATTATTTTTCCTGGCCAGGGTAGAAAACAGCAAAATGTAATCAAGTGCTCAAAGATTTTTCCCAAAGCTGAGAAACGAATGATGTTATCTGGTGTGATATTTCATGTTCTCAGTAAAACAAACCCAGATTCAATCATTCAAGCAAGTCTTTCTCAAGTCATGATAATGTCTTAGATTATCCTGCTAAATTTTGAGGAGGGAAGGGCTTTTTCTTTCTAACTAGGACTCTGACCGATATCAGTTTCCCACTGGCATAGCTGTGATGGAAAGCACAGGAAATGGCCACACACTCGGCTCAATTATTCTGGCCCTGACTGTGGCTTTGGCTGAGTGATGATGAACGGCTGCTCTCAGCAGCTGCTTTGCTCCAAGTAAATCTCCAGACAGCTTTATTTTTAAATTAGGGACAAGATGCTAAAAGACAGAGTTGTGTCCCTCCTTGTTCGGTGAGATGAGAGCTTCTTTTAAATACCTCCAGAGGATATGTAATGAGTTAAATTGGACCAGGTTAGATAATAGCTACCCCTTATTACTTTCTGTGTGCTGGCCATCGTGCAGTACCCCTAACATGCATTATCTCATTTAATCTCATAACAGCCCAATGAGGAAGAGGTTAAATGATTGAGGCTAGGAGACTGGCAGAGGGGAAACAGATCTAATGGAATCCAGCCTGTAATCTTAACACTATCTACAATGTCTGTGGAGACAGGTGGAGAGAGATGAATTACCTGCTCTAGAAGAATCTGATTCTTCCTTCCTTCCTGTAGGATGGACCACACAGAACTTGAAAAATTCTGCTCCCTCTCCCTTGTCTTGCTGGATGCTGTATTGTTAATAAGGCATTCTAAATTTAGCTTCCTGAACCTAGAAATTAAATGCCATCATGATCCACTCAGAGCCTATACACTTGGGTTTGTTTAGCCCCGAGGGAAAAAGTTGCAGGTGACCTTTCTTTGGTGTGCTTGCTAGATATATAAATACCTACTCTTAAAACATCTCAACCATACCAGCGGAGAGACAAAGAAGGATTTAACTGCCTCATAGGCTATTGTAGATTGTGCGTGTACATGTTATATGTGGTATGAGTGCATTACTGAGTATGAATGAGGGTCTAGGATATGAATGGTAAGCATTTCTTTTTTATTTCTTTCTTTTCTGCATCTGAAATGCTATAAACAGGTCTTGTTTTGTCTTTTTTTTCTAATCTCTTGATTTCTGCACAAAATCCAAGTTACAGGAAGTTGGCTTCAATAGAGATTGAAATTGGTAAAGACTTTGTAGTGGTCAAATGTGAGATTTCAAAATTAAGTGTAACATAATCATTTAACCCTGAGATAGGACAATATTGCTTTTATAATTTCA
>NW_022900936.1:60053247-60058836 GCF_012274545.1 Fukomys damarensis
ATATATATATATAGGCATGGAATGTATAAATGGAATGTTCTGTATGTTTGTTAGGTCTATCTGAACTATGTAGTATTGTTCAAGTTCTCTGTCTCTTTATTGATCTGTTTCTGAGATATCTAGCCACTATGTAAGAGGGGTGTAGAAATCCCCTACAGTACTTCGTGGCTGTCCAGTACTCCCTTCAGTTCTATTAACATTTGCTTCTTATATATAGACATTGTGTCTTAGGTGCTTATATATTTATAATTGTTATGTACTGATTTTATCATTATACAGTACAGTGTCCTTGTATCATTATGCAACATACTCCTTTGTTTAGTATCAGTTTTGACTGAAATATGGCAATAAAATATACCACATCAGCAGTACACTTACCTAGCAAGTGGGAGACCCTGGGTTCAATTCCAGATATTGGAAAAAACTATGGCCACTCTTTCCTCAGCTACAATTTGTGAGAATGTTTTTCTCTTTCTTTCACTTTCAGCTGTGTGCCCACAAATCTAAAGTGAGTCTCTTGCATGTAGCACACAGTGGTAGCTTTTCAATTTTTTATCCATGAAGCCACTCTGTTTTTGGACTGATGAGTTTAATCTCCTGGCTTTTAAAGCAATTACTGATAGGAAGAACTATTGTCAATTTGCTAATTGTTTTCTGTATTGTAGCTCTTTTGCCCCTCTTTTTCTCTTTCATTGTCTTCTTTTGTATTCTGTTGATTTCTATAGTGACATGCATTGATTCCTCTTTTATTTTCTTTTTGTATCTTCTAGAGATATTTTCTTTGTCGTTACCATGGGGCTTACATATAAAATCTTACAGCAACAATCTACTTCATGCTGATAACAGTTCAACTTCAAATGCAGATGAATTCTTTCTACTTCTTCTTTTCTCCTCCACACACACTTTATATTATTGATGTCAAAAATTACATGTTTTTATGTTGTGTATCCATTAACATATTTTTATAGTTGCACCTACATTTTACACTTTTTTCTTATAATTTCTTTACCAGAATAAAAAGTGATTTATGTATCACCACACAGTATTACTGGGTTCTGTGTTTACCTCTATATATCTTTTATCAGTGAGCTTTATGCTTTTATATCTTTTTATTTTCTATTTATCATTCTTTCATTTCAATTGGAAGAAGTCTACTAAGTATTTCTTGCAAGGCAAGTCTCAAAGTGATAAACTCTCTCAGCTTTAGTTGATATGGGAAAATATTTATTTTACCTTAATATTTGAAGGATACTTCTGTTGGATATCATATTTTATTTCTTACATTGTCTAATCTTCCTGGAATGCCTTTTTCTTTTCCACTGAGGGAACTCCTGCTTAGCTTTCTTTCCCTACTTAGCTTTCTAGAACAATTCCAAATGCCATCTTCACTGTTAGTTACAAGATAACAATTCCCTCTTCTAAAATATTCATAGCCTTTCTTCATTTTTACAAAAGAACACATATAAAATTGTATGACAATAGGCTTGGCATTACGAGTTTCCAAACTTTTTCAGAAGATTGGTACTACCTAAATTGATCTTTTTTTTTGTACTGGGAATCGAACTGTAAATTGATCTTTTTTTCATCAATGATGCTGTATTCTCTGTTTTTTGTTCAGCACTGAGCAGGTGACTAGCATGAAGGGCTTGTTAAACACTTACAAATGAGTTATGTAGGACAGCTATGTTGCTTTACTCTGAATTCCTAGGAATCTTATCCAGATTCACATTAGTAAGACATAGTACAGTTTTTTGTCATTGATTCTCAATCTGGACTCTTTGGTCCTATTTCACTGGGAATGAGAGTGAGTTCCTTAGCTTTCTAGAAAATATTTGAATGTCATCTTCACTGTTAGTTACCAAAGATTAAACCCCCCTTTAAAATATTCATAGCACTTTTCCTTTTTTACAATAAAACCCATATAAAAATCTGTTATACAATCTGTGTGGCCTTACTGTAGTGGACTTCTAATCTTTAATTGGGTGAGAATGTCATTAATACTTATAGTTTCTGTTTTTACTTTTCTTCTAGTTCTTCTGTATTCTTTGTGTGAATTTTATTAACTCTGACAATTGCCAGCATATTTGTTTACAGGTTTCAGAAGAGTGAATACACACATGACAGAGGGCATGTTGAGTTAGAGGAGACTTCAGAGTTGTCTAAATGTTACCTTCATATTTACCACAGGTAAAGCAACTTATTTACAGTTGTTTGGGCATTTAGGATTAGAGACGACATTGACTCACTGTGGATTTAGAAGGAATGCATTTTGAGATTATTCCAATTTACATAACCTAGGCTGATGAAGTAGGGGAAAAATGTTGTTCAGCAGAATTTCATATTGAGTCTTTGGAAGGTTCTATGGAAAAATATAATACCTTTTAAAAATACTTGCCTTAAAAGTTATTCTTAAATAACCTTTTCATAAATTGAAGTTAACCAGAAACCTAATTTTTTTTTAGTTTTTGCAATTAAAATCCTTATAAAATACACAGTCCTACTTCCTGTCCCTTAGTACTGTACTGTACTCAGTACATGATAGGAGATTTTTCACATTCAGCAAGCTTTGTTCTGGCCTACTCTTGTTATACTCTCTCATGAAGTAGGAAACCTCTTAGGCATGCCATCTCCTATGGAGTACTTATCCCCTGGACTTCAGTGTCAATATATGTGGCTTGCCTGGGCCACAATGAGTAAAAGAGAATCATATTGACCCACAATACAGTTAAAGAATATAAGAAACAAAACTTTTATATATTTTTTCATTATAATACCTGTGTGTCTAACCCACAGATCAAAAGTTAGATGCACTTTAGGCTCTATTCTAAATATATGAAACACTCAAATTCTCTGTCCAAACAATGCCTGGTTTCCTCTCGTGCTGCCTGGGCTTCTTCCCTAGTTCATTCTTTGGCCGTTAAGTCCCTTCCCTAGTCCATGTATGCCCAAGGCCAAGGGGTGGGCAAATGTTTGCTATTTGTGGAGAATGCGGTTGGAGGTGGGGCACTTGGAAAGAGTGTTCACACATATTCACAAACTCCTGGTGCTGTGAGATGAAGCCAACTGCAGAAAGAGGAGAGTGATTAGGTATGAACCAAGGTCCAGAATTAAGCTGTCAACACTACCATTCTGATACCAACTTGGATCTAAGAAATCATTCTAAATTCAAACCTAGCTTCCACACCATTCTGAAATAATTCTGTAAGTCAGGAGACAGATTCATAAATATTAGTGGAGAACCCAACCTGCCTTGGTAAGTGCCAAGTATTATGAAAAAAGACTATATTTGCTATAATAATTGCAACCCATACAACAACAAAAGCATTTGATAATGATGGATCAGTGTTTGGAGTGTAGTTAATATAAACTAACCCTAAAATATACCTTGAAAGTTCTTTTTAATTAAACTTCCAGTTATTGGCCTATTTTCTCCTTTTATTCCAAAAGTGGCATGAAAATGATTCAGTATTCCTGTTAATTGGGTTCATGAACATTTTTCTGAAAGAAAATGGATAGGAGTTGTTGACATGCAGAAAAGTGGGAATAGGATAGGCTGAATCAAGGGAAGGGATTTTATAAAGCAAAGCAGATGCATTTAACTGTTATACTTGAGGGGAACTTTAGGGCCAAAGTGCAAAACAATGGAAGAGAACTGAACAACATAAATTATAATTGCATAAGATATATAGATAATAATAGAAGGATCACAGTGCATCCTTGAGTTCACTAAATAGAAACACCTGTAAAGGAATGTGCTGAGCTATTATCTGAATTGTATGAGGAAAGGTGGAAAATATGTGTTTGGAGATGGGCAGATGCTGCCCCAATAATTATAAAGGAGGTTCTGTGTTCATTCTGGTCACTGCACTTAAGAAATGTGGACACTTGCAGCACACACTGCAGAGAGCCAATGGGACAATAGAAAGTCTGATTGCTCACACTGAGGGATCAAGAGAACTCCTTAGACCAAGTGCTGTTCTCAAATACCTGAAGGACTGCTATGTGCATGTGGGCTTGAGCTTCTTTTGAGTCCCATGGAAGATAAGGCAAAGTCAAGAAATCACATGGAAATGGTTTTGAATTAGCATATATTTAAACAAGTTTATAGCATTGAGATCTCACCACTAAGTTCTGTAAGGACAAAGAAAATGTTCCAAAAACAGACATTTGTCTGTTCAGAGCTGGATCTACACTTTTGTGCAGTGATTCTCAAACATAAGTGAACATGTGGTGGTGGCTTTTGAGAAGGTAGGCATCCTCGGCTTCCATCAACAGAGATTTGGGTTTAGAAAGGATTTAGTGTGGATCTCTGGAATCTTGAAGCATTCCTTAGGGATCCTGATGGGAGTTGAAACCCATGGCTTTGCTGTGAAATTTTAGGCTTGGCATATGGTTTATTCATTTCTTCACTCTGGATCTTTGAACTTGCTGCATTCTCTGCGTAGAACATTACTCTCCAGACTTCTGACTGTTTTATCCTCTCATTTCACGTACATCTTAAGCAGGTCCATCCCCCTTCACTTTTCTTTGCCTTGCTTCTTTTCTCTTCTTTGTATATATTCCTTACCTGAAATTTTGCTTATTTGCTGAACTCTGGCTGTATGACACAGACTCCATGAGGGCAGTGACTTTGTATTATTTCCTGCTTAGAATGAAATCTCGGAAATCATAAGAGATCAACGTGTATATGTTAAGTCAGTGAGCAGAGAAGTTATGAATGAGTGCTTCTTTTTTAGTTGAGTAGTTGAATGACAGATGGAGTTACGCCTTTATGGGGAAGATGCTTAAACCCAGGCTCTACGACCACAATTTTAGGACGCATTAAGAAAAATCATGTCTCATATTAGGGATTGTTCTCAGATGTGTATGCCTAACCATAAATTTGATAGGGGATGGTAAAGAAGATGAGGAGAGAGTTGGCATAAAAGACAACAGAATTAAAGAAGAACTAGAGAGCACTGGAGTGAAACAGCCTGCTGAGAAGCTGGCTGCGGCAGCTGACTTGTTGAAATATTCACTACACTCTGAAATAACAGATGTGCTTTGAGGGATCTGGGTGAGCATTTGTAGTCTGCTGCTTTCTATCCCTTCCTCCTCCTCCTTGCTCCCACACACAACAGTTTGCAGCCTGACCATCCACTCCAGAACAGCCCTTCATCATTCTCATAAGGAGGAGCGTTCCTCCGCCCCCACCGTGGTTATACATTACTTCAGTTCTGATGGAAGAGCCCCATTTATTCCTCCTTTTCTTAATTCTTCTCTCTCTCTCTCTCTCTCTCTCTCTCTCTCTCTCTCTCTCTCTCTCTCTCTCTCTCTCTCTCCCTCTCTCCTTTCTTGGCACTCCTTGCTCGGTCATGTTCAACTACATCAGACTTCTTGCTCTTCTTTTGATCAGGAACATGGCCACCTTGGGGTTTTGCATTGGCTGTAAACCGTCTGGAAAGACCTCCCTCCAGAAGGCCACTTGGCTCCTGTGGTGCCCTGCTTCAAGCCTTTGCTCAGATCTCACATTTCCAGAGTGTGTAGCTCTGGACCATGAGATTTAAAAGAGTAGCCTTGCTCTTCTTTCTTTCTTTAAAATTTTTTTTT
>NW_022900936.1:60059142-60065092 GCF_012274545.1 Fukomys damarensis
TATATCCCGAGATAGTTATCCTGCTCTGCGCTTTTCATTTTTCCATGTACTTGATAATATCCTTTTAAATTTTATTATGTCTATTCATGAGGGTAGTGAAGAATCTTGGCTTTTTAAAAAAATTACACTGTCATGTGTCAAAAGTGCCTAGCATAGTGCATATATTCAATAAATATTCACTGTAAGACAAAATAAATAAATGTAGAAATAAAACCAAGGAAAATGTTCACTAAATAATTTCCTTTCCAATAAAAATATTTGGGAACCCCTTGTCCTTTTCCTTTGGACATCAAAATCCACCTTGCTTTCACATTTGCTTTTCTTCTTCAGTGATTCCTTCTTTCAAAAGGCACTTGATCAAATCTAACTAGCTATAGAACTCCTCACTGAGCTCCTGAAGGAGGCTAAGCCAATTTCAAACAGCTCGTGATACAGATATGAAGAGAACACAAGGTTAAATATGTTCTCTTCTCAGAGTATAGCTTATGAAAAAGGTTTATAACACAATTCCTTTGTTAAAATGCATTTAATAAGCTTAATTGCTTAATTGAAATCAGCTATTGGAGGAAAGATGGGGACGTGTCTTTAAAACGCTTACTGCAAATTGTGAGACTGTACAGAAGTTTTACAGGATTTACTGAGTTATATCTAAGTGAGAAGACTCCTTTTAGGGAGAGGAAATGGGAATTCTGAGGATATGTTAGGGTATTTTATCTGTGATGCTAAAAGGCAGTGACAGGAACATAGAGGCAGCGATTCACAGGGAAGTCAGGGTCCTGAAGGAGGTGTTCACATACCTTTTCTTTCCTATTCGATTCATAGTTTAATGTGCTTTTGTTGTTGTTGTTGTTCTGGGGATCAAACTCTGGTCCTTGCCCTTTTGAGGCAGGTGGCAGTGACACCAATGAGCTAACCTCCATCCCTTAATGAGCATTTTTATATACATGCTTTATACTATAGACATTTGAACATGGCTACTTAGGTAGCTGTTAGGTGCAATAATATTCTGTGGGACTTTTGGCTGATTTATGTGGATGACAAAAATAATGAGATTAAAGAAGGAGCCTCTTAAACCAAGCAGAAAAGCAGCAAATTAATCTGCTAAGGTAGCAATGGGAGAAAAAATACAATCAATTACATCAGGGTTGAAGAGTAGAGAGCATGGAGGACTAGGTAAAAACCAAACCAAAACAAAACACCTCAATCCAAAAAAGCCATAGAAATGCTCAGAGGTAAGAGGGATCTGTAAGGACTGTGGAAAGCTACCAATCTGGGCAAAGCTAAACTGAGGACATGGACTATACTTGTCATGTGCCTCAGTGTCCATCCTCAAATAAGTGGTATTTGAACAGACTGAATATTCTGCATAGAAGTAGAGTAAATGAGACAATAAAGAATTCCCTCTTGTGGTTTTTCTAAAGAGAAAAGTATCTGGTTCTTCCAAACAGATAGGTGAAAATACACAGGGAACACAGTATAGATTGTTAGAGGTCTTGGCAGAAAATCAACTAACGTGGTGTTCTCCAGATGCTCACCTATCAATCAGAAGTGTTATTCTCGATAAGCAAATTTTACCCGTGGAATAAGTATGTTATAAATACTTTTCCAAAAATGCCATGGAGTTCTTAATTTGTTTTACAAAGAAAGATAATGTCATGAAGGCAAAAAAGTGAGTCTTTTTGAGAAACACAGAGCTAGTTCTAACAAAAGGGGCAAACCTCATGATAATTTGAAAGAACTAAATGACTTCCTTCTACACTATATCTTCTAGTACTTTTGAGTTCTACTTTGTTCTTTTTTTTTTGCTGAGTTTTTTTATTAAAGATTGCAAAGATACATGATAACAAGAAATGAAGATACTAAATAAAAATTTCACATATACATATATATGACAGCAAAAAAAGATATGAAATAAACAAGAATTTATGTAACACAGACTAACCGAAATACATTAGTTTGATATGATCTTCAAACATGTTCTTTCTCATTTTCTTATAATATTTTTGAAATAATATAATTATAAATAAAACAAAGTTACATATTATAATTGAGAAGCTGTCCTAAAAATTTTATGATTTATAAACTCCTTGGTTTTATTAATTGATAAATATCATATACTTGTTGATTGTACCACTTACATTTTCTAACAATACTTCCCACAGGAAAAAAACATATACTTATATTTGAAATCCAAAAGCAACTAAAAAAAAATCACATTTTTAAGATCAGATTTTTCTGTTTCTATTTTTTTATATCCCATATTTATTTTTATTATATTTTTATAAGCATAATGATAGAATTTAACACCAATATATATGTAATATTCTTCCCAAATGAATGACTATGAATTAAGTCAAGCATGTAATTGAAAGAAATCATAAGGTTGCCAGAGAAACTATCAATATGTCAAATGTGCACAATCCTACCACATTCATGCCCATGCTTCTCACTTAATAGTGCACACATATATGTAAAAACATGCCCCCCATACATATACACAATGCATGTTTTGTACAATATTATATATATTTAGGTATAATAAAACAGTGTAGTGATGTATGGAATGTTGGTGATTTGTATAATTTGAGAAAAAACAAATATCATCTTTGAGGGAGTTGGAGAATTTGTAATATGTACCAGATACTAAATGATATTAATGATTAAATATAGTTATAATAAAATTTACTTAAAAATTAATATTCATCATCAGTAGAAAATAGGTACAAAGCTATATTGATAACATAACAACATTTATCTTAACAAATTTCCAACCAAACAAGCTGTAGTGACAGAAAAGGAAGTTTGTAGAAAGCAGAGATGAAAGAGGAAAATGACAGATGGGCCTTAATAGTTTTCATACTACTCATATAAACAGATTTCATAAGTTCTCAAATAAAAAAGCAAAGAAAATGAGAACCAAAATAACTCATCAATTTGGTAGACCAACATATAGAGACAAGGATTAATGTATTGATAAATTTTAAAAGTATGAAATGGAAAGCCTAAGATTTAGCTCAATAGTGCTGCACCTGCCTAGCCAGAACAATGATTGAATTCTACTTTGTTCTTAAGCAAAGTTTATTCTAGCAGCTATCTTAAAAGAACACCTGCTCTCCTGGAAGAGACAGTGCCCAACACACAATAAGCATGCACACAAAAACTGCTTATTACCCCAAGCTATAAATGTATCAGATTCTTTTTTAGAGTGACCCAAAAGATAGCTTTTATGAGGTATTTGAGCCTATGGGTACTTAGAATTTAGAATGGAGAAAGGGCTTGGGGTGGGATTCTACATTGGTCTAAAACATTTTGCAGTTAGGTCTGATGCTGTAAAAATGAGTAAAGGTAATCTTTTCCCACCACATCCAAATACAAAAATAACCTCATTTGATCAAAATTACAGATTTAGTTTTGAGTGTCAGAAGGTAGTCTTGACTTTGTGGCTCTATAGCTTAAAGGATAGAACAGAGAAGCCATTTAATAAACATATGTTATGGCCAAGCACAATGTTCCAAACTTTCTCCTTTATTATCTGAGCACTTCCTCTAAGAAGGAATGCAGAAATTCAATAGTAATAATATAGCTATGATGTGGCTAATTTGCTGCTAGGGCAAAGAAAGAAGTTTTCTTAATAAGAATACTTCTATAATATATTCTTAGGGAGATCAGGTTGGGAAGCCCAGTCTACGGTAAATAAAAACAAGCACTTGAAAGAAGAAAACCCACTCCAATCAAATAAATCTAGAATCTCTTGTCTTTACTTCTTAACTTCAAATCACCCAGCAGTTAATAATCTAAGTGTATCATATGTCTGTGTGAACTTTTAGGCCTGAGCATCTTCAAAGTGCAGCAGAGAATTTCGTTAGTGGTCTAGAAGCTATAAAATTTTTTTTTAACACTTTTACAGATGAGAGGGGACTCATGGTGATCGCTGTTTTTGGAACCTTCTCTACTGAACACTGAAACCACAAGGCTTTGCCTTGGTTGGTTCACGGAGGTCACCTGCATGAAATGAGGATGCACACGTGATAATCTTAATAAGATATCCTTAAAGATATATCTTTTCCCCCTGTTACGGCTCATGAAGACAGTAATACACATTTATATAAGTTGGCTGAGAAGAAATAATCTTAAGTTGAAGTCAGTCTCATGTTCCTTGTCAAAGTGCTCTTGTAGGAAGTGTGATAAGGTCACTGTTGACTACATGACGAGCAACCCAGTTAGGCATTTATTCTAAATATATCACTGCCAGGATCATCCCTGGAAGAACCCTACTTTCCCTTCTGCCTCTGACTCCGCACCAGATGGGGAGGAAGCTCATCACCAATGAGGAAGGGAGAATTGATGCTAACACCCACAGCAGCAGTTCAGTCGACCCCTTCATTACTCTTCTTTCTCTTCAAACTCCCAGCAGCTTCCGATGAAAATCTCAGCCGTGGTACC
Organism: Fukomys damarensis; assembly: GCF_012274545.1. Lineage (NCBI taxonomy): Eukaryota > Metazoa > Chordata > Mammalia > Rodentia > Bathyergidae > Fukomys > Fukomys damarensis. Next base: position 60,063,586 of record NW_022900936.1, read on the forward strand.
GTGGAAATCCCAGTGCCCCTCAGTAATGCTTCACTTTTCACAGAGGTCATGACGAAGCCAAGCAAGACTTTCTTTGGCTGCCCCCAGCTGAGTGACCTGCTTTCTCAGCAGCATGATTTCTCTAATGAGATTGTTTCACAAAGAGAAGAATGAAATCAAGTGTCAGGGGGTTGGTTCAAAGTGGTTCTTGAGCTCCGAGGCACAGGGTCAGACTGCGGATACAAATGAGCCCTCGGTCCAGACAGCATCCCATTGAGAACACTCTCCCCCAGGTGTCTTTGTCATGACCCACCTTAAAATGGTGGAAAGTATCCCCCATGCAAATACTCAAGTTGATTTCAATGTATGTCTATATTGTGAGCATTTAGATCATGCCATGTAATGTGTATTTCCATATCAATCATCTTATATGCATTATCTTACGTGATAATCCTATGGGATAAGTTGTTACTCCAAGTTTATGGGAGAGATAACTGAGGCTCAAAAATGTCCAGGAACCTGCTTCCAAACAGAGTGCTAGTAAACAGCAGATTGGAGAGCTTTTTTTTTTTCTTTTTTTCAGTAATGAGGATGGAACACAGGGCCTACCCACTGAATCCCAAGATTCTCCCAACTTAATTTTTTGAAACAAGGTTTCACTAAGTTGCTCATGCTTGGGATCCTCCTGCTTCAGCCTCACAGTATGCTGAGATTACAGGCTTGTGCCACCATGTTCAGCTACAATGGAGGCTTTTAACCCAGTTTTATCTGTCTCTAAGACACGTGAGTGTAAACCCTGTGATATGTACCAAGTAGTAGATGCTGAACATGCAGCTGGGCATTATACGGAATTCAAAGATGAAACAGAACAAGTCATGGCTCTAAGTACAGTGTAGCTGCTGAGACAGAGATGAGGTTAATTTACACAAAGACAATATGAGGAATTCACAAATTTACTGTACCTTAACAATGCTTTGATAACACTAATGTGGGAGTGAGATGATAATAAAATAGTTATTTATTGCGTTATTTTAAACCTGACAAAAACTTATAGGAAAGATAACACTATTCCCATGTTTGAGAAAATAGAATTGTTTCTCACCCTAAGTCACTGAGAAAATGGGGCAGAGAGAATTTGGGCCTGGGACTTCTGAACACAGTGCCACAGTGCTTGAATTTTACATTATATTAATTGAGTGTCAGGGGAAAATTTTACACAGCAATTATAATTTTGGGTAGGCATGAAAGAATACCTTTTCAGAAGAAAATGTCTTGGTAGAAACTGGGTGAAGTTCATTCCAGGCAAAGAAAAATTGTGTTACAAAAGGAAAGACAAAGATTAGGAATAGTAGGGTGAACTCCAGAATCACTGAACACTTAGATTTAGAAAGGAAGAAGAAAGTTCATTGCTAACACTAAAATCTTTAAAAACAAAGATGAGGAAGACTTAATTTTGTACATATAGTACAGTTATACATTACAAAAAATCATAAAGCAGTCAATTTGGAGCAAAAAAAAAAAAAAAAAA
>NW_022900936.1:60065142-60069743 GCF_012274545.1 Fukomys damarensis
AAAAAAAAAAAAAAAAAAAAACCTCTAACACAGAGGTGCTGTAAACTGAGCAAGGTGGCATACTTCTGTAATCCCAGCACTCTGGAAAGAAGGTGCAGGAGGATCATAAGTTTGAGCCCAGCCTGGAAAATTTAGCAAAACCTTCTTTCAAGATAAAAAGAATAATTTAAAAAAGCCCAAATTACATCCAGACGTAGTGGTTAAGCTCCATCGTGTCAACTTAAGTGGCTTCGGAACCACGGAGGGATTTAATAAAGCTCACGTCTGGGACTGCCTGGGTGCGTCATGGTGGCACGACCTTGGGTATTATACCTGGTGCCTCCTTCACTCCTGCCTCTCTAACATTGTCCCCCTTCTTTCATTCTTGGCTACCATGATATAAACAGCAGAGCTTCATACCCGTCTTACGCCACAATATTTCCTCGTTGAAGCTGGATGCTTATGGACCGAATCTCTTGAAAGTATGAGCCAAATTAATCCTTTCCTTCTTTAAATTGTGATAGCTGGATATCATTTCTCAAGGGCAGGAAACCTGATGAATACAGGGGATATAGCTCCATGTGAAGGCCTTGGGTTCAATCCCCAGTATGAGGAAAAGATGATGCTACAGAAAATATTCTATTTTTACTAGTTCTTAGTCTTTTCCAACATGCCAGAATTTTAAAAATCACATCTATCGCTTGACTTCATTTGGAAGAGGAACATCACTTAAATAAAAATGTCTTCCAGTCATTAATATTGAAGTCAATGGATAAATGATAGTGTAAGTCAAGCAACATACAATTCAAATGAAACATATAAAGTACCAGCATAAATTGTACTCTATGCTGAAGAAGCAGCACAGGTTGGAAATAGGCAGTGAGTGGTCTGGTGTTAGAAGAGAGAAGCAAAACTAACCTCACCCTTCAACTTTCCTTCAACTAACAGTGACTCAAAGGTGTGATTGTTTGAATGCATTCTCCTAAACGTTTGTGTTGGAAACTTAATCCTCAATGCAACAAGGTTGTAAAGTGGGACTTTTGAGAGAGGGTTAGATCAGGAGGGCTCTGTTGTGACTGGATTAATGTGATCATTGTGGGTGTGGGCTCTTAAGCGTGGGCTTGAGTTTGGCTCTCTCATACTTATGCTCTCTTGCCTTTTGACTTTCACTATGGAATCATGAAGCACAAGGAACCTTTTCAGATGTTAGCCCATTCTCAGCCTCCAGAACTATAATAAATGAACTTCCTCTCCTTATAAATGATCCAGTCAGTGATACTCTGTTATAAAAACAAAAAGGACTAAGACAAAAAAGGGAAGTAGTAAATAAAGTATGGAAATGGAAAGAGCAAAGAGGGAGCAGACAAGGAAGGCTAGAGCATGGAACTCACAAAAGGGAGTGAGCGAAGTCTAGAGGATACCAAAAGGGTTTGTCAGACCTGTATGCCAAGCTGACTTGGACTCTACTAGGAAGGCAGTGGGAAACCATCAAAGGTTGTTCATAGCATAGTGACAGCAACATGCAACAAGGCATTCAAATTTGACTCCATAGCGAATTTTAGATGACTGGTAATGGAGAGACTGGATGCTTTTGCTCAGGTCAGTTATAATCATGAAAATGACAATAGTAGTGTGGGTTGAGAAACATTACAGAGAGATCAGCTGCTTTTTTGAATGAATACATTAAAACCCAACAAAGAAAAAGAAATCAAGACAATGCTGGCTGAATGGAGAAAGAATTGTTCACATTGCAAGACTCCAATTACAAAAAAGAAGAGCTATCAGTCATACTGACATTGACATTCAAATAACCAATAAGTGTTCAGGAAAAATCAGGTCTAGCATTCATAAGAGCCTGCTTCTATACCATGATCTACACAGGCACAGAAGCAGCCTTGGAAGAGTGTGTCCAGAGAGCAGTGGCTGAAACATGAGTGTCTATTCAAGTGCCGAGAGATGCACAGCCATCTAAAGTGAAAGGGGAAAGAGTAAAGTGTCCTGGGAACAAGGAGAGATATGGCCATCAGTGCGGATGGGCCCTTTGGTGTCGGACATCTCCTGAAGAGGAAACAGTAAGGTGTTGGGGGCAGAAGTCAAGATGTTGAATTAAAAGGGACAAGCAAAGCAGAAGCAACATGTAATTCATCCTTTTTACAGTGTTGGCATTGAAAGGCAAGCAGAAATGTGGAGCAGTGGTTTGAAGAACTAGCACTATTAGACGTTTTTACTATGGCAAACAGAATGCTATCGATGTCATTTGGATATGGCCCTGCAACTGAAAAAAATAATTTTATTTACCTTAAAATATTATTCTCCAAAATAATTTCCTTACATGAATAGACTATATTGTTTTAAAGCACTATTGAACTGAATTAATGTCCAGTGTAAAATACAGGTGAATCATATGTTATTTGTATCTCTGGTCTATGAAAAATTGGAAACTATATCAATTAAGATAGCAGTACTTAACTAACTAATTATTGAAGCAAATAGACTATGTGGGTTTTTGTTTCTTAATTTTTATTAGTACATATTTTCAGTATATAATTATTACATCCATCCTGGCAAATTGGTACATGTACATACACTTCCTAATTCTTACTTTGTCTTCTTCCCTCCCCCTATTTCTTCATTCATTCTCCCCGTTTTAAACATTTTCCTTATTTATATTCTGGGTTTCTTACATAAGAGAAATCATGGAATATTTAAGCTTTTGTGTCTAATTGATTTCATTCAAAGGTAGGGACTCAAGGTGCATCCCTTTTCCTGCAAATGACTCAAGTTTATCCTTCTTTGTGGCAGAGTAGTATGTTTGTGACATTAAATCAGGAAATTCTGTTTCATTTTCTGCTTTGATTGCTTATGTATTTCACATAAGAATCATGTGTAGATATTGGTCCTGGGTTTGCCACTGATCAGACCTGAAGCATAGAGCAATTTAATGAACTTCTCTGGAGTCTATGTAATTTTCTAAAAGTAAAGTTTCAAGACTTGGGGGACTTATAAACATATTGTAGCCAGAAAATATTATGCCTTCCCATTCTTGCTCTACCTTTATTTTGGGAAAGTGCACATATGATGGATAGATAAAATTTGAATACTGGTCAAACTTTAAGAAAAATGTTTAAGAATTGGGCTTACTGATTTATTTGTAAACAAGGGGAAGGCACGGATGATAGCAAGTTGAAACATTCACCAAATTAGAAAAAAAGGGAAAATGGAAGTTCATGAAATGCTTTGTATATCATTTTGAAAAAGACAATAAAAAGGAAAGGTAACTTGATAAATAAAACATGGTAGCACAATATTTTATATGGTCCTTTTGAACTCTAGGACACGAGTGCTTTTTTTGTTTGTGTGTGGTTTGTTTGTTTTATTGATTTAGAATTCCTGCAGTGATCTTCCAAACCTACAATTATCTTACCAGTCACTTGACAGTCTCCTTGCTGTATGCCTTTGGGAAGTAAGAAAGCAAAACAGAGAGAAAGGAAAGAAAGAGGAGTAAAACTCATTTAAAATCAGCACTTTTGTATTATACATGAAGACAGGACTTTGAGGGTGATGAGTGAGCCAGAGGCAGCAGAAGGTGTAGGGGATGCCTGCTGCACTTTCCGAGAATGTGGGATGGGATATTGAGCCTCTTGTGAAAGTCATGTGGAAAGAGCCACAGACAATGGCAGACTGCAATCTTACCTTCAGTGTCCTCAGGAACAGTGGATAGAGAAGGTGTTCTATGCTTTACACCCTACTGGTCCCATTATATGCAAGGCCATCTACCTATTTCTCCTACTCATTTCTCCCTGCCCTTGGGAAACGATTGTAGAAGTCCAAGCTTATGAGAGTTGACTAGGTAGGTGTCATTTGCTTCTTTCTAGTCCTGAGACATACCTCTGCACCTACTATATTTTCCTTGAGAACTGATTCTCATCTCAGAGTAGCAGGATGAGGATATGCCTTTGGGGGAGTAGGAAAGGAAGAGACAAAGATTTTTTTCATCAGGACAATTTCAAGAAATAGCAAAGTGTTTTAGTATCTATAAAAGCTACCAAGGTGTCATGACACTTCTTAGCTGTAAATAGCACTCTCAGAACCCAGAACGTAATTTGAAATATCCTGTTCCAGGCAATCCTGTCAGCTGCAACTTTGCGATCTGACCAAACTTTCACTATTTTGGTATTAGATTGGATTTGAACTTGGATCTCCATTCAATTCAGTTCAATTAACATTTATTGAACACCCACAAGGTAAGGTCTTTAACCTTCACTGTAAGTCACATCCAAGTCTTTCTCAACAAGCAAATCAAGCTAGGAGTCTGAGAGATCCATACTGTTTATAAACTTCCATTGTCTTCTCAGTGTGTTGCTACTCACGTCATTTCAGATTTGCTAGCGATTCAGAATTTCTTGGTAGGCATATTAGCTAAGAAACTAGGTTTCACTCCAATCTTTATTTGAATTGGGAGAGTGGGTCCTGCAAAAGATTTTATAGGTCATATTTAAACTAGAAATAAACAATGTGGAGACTGGATAAAGAAGATGTGGTTTTTCTAAAAAATGGAATACTACTGAGCCATAAAGAATGAGAAATTAGATTCATTCATAGGAAAATGGATACATTGAGGA